>NW_027474186.1:0-71770 GCF_050947335.1 Megachile rotundata | reverse complement strand
AGTGCTTATATGATCGATAGAACGACAATTACTATACTTATTACTCTTATTATTATCAATCTCACTCATATTATTAGCCATATTATGCTTATATGATCGATAGAACTACAATTACTCTACTTATTACACTCACTATTATCAATCTAACTCATATTATTAACCATATTATGCAGATATGATCGATAGAACGACAGTTACTATACTTATTACACTCACTATTATCAATCTAAGTGATATTATTAACCATATTATGCAGATATGATCTATAGAACGACAATTACTCTACTTATTACACTCACTATTATCAATCTAACTCATATTATTAGCCATATTATGCTTATATGATCGATAGGACGACAATTACTATACTTATTACACTCACTATTATCAATCTGACTCATATTATTAACCATATTATGCAGATATGATCGATAGAACGACAATTACTATACTTATTACTCTTATTATTATCAATCTCACTCATATTATTAGCCATATTATGCTTATATGATCGATAGAACGACAATTACTATACTCATTACTCTTATTATTATCAATCTAGCTCATATTATTAGCCATATTATGCTTGTATGATCGATAGAACGACAATTACTATACTTTTTACTCTTATTATTATCAATCCAACTCATATTATTAGCCATATTATGCTTATATGATCGGTAGAACGATAATTACTATACTTATTACTCTTATTATTATCAATCTAACTCATATTATTAGCCATATTATGCTTAAATGATTGATAGAACTGCAATTACTATACCTATTACTCTTATTATTATCAATCTAACTCATATTAATAGCCATATAATGCTTATATGATCGATAGAACGACAATTACTATACCTATTACTCTTATAATTATCAATCTAACCCATATTATTAACCATATTATGATTATATGATCGATAGAACGACAATTGCTATACTCACTACTCTTATTATTATCAATCTCACTCATATTATTAGCCATATTATGCTTAAATGATCGATAGAACGACATTTACTATACTCATTACTCTTATTATTATCAATCTAACTCATATTATTAGCCATATTATACTTATATGATCGATAGAACGACAACTACTATACTCATTACTCTTATTATTATCAATCCAGATCATATTATTAGCCATATTATGCTTACATGATCGATAGAACGACAAGTACTATACTTATTACTCTTATTATTATCAATCTAACACATATTATTAACCATATTATGCTTATACGATCGATAGAACGACAATTACTATACTTATTACACTCACTATTATCAATCTAACTCATATTATTAACCATATTATGCAGATATGATCGATAGAACGACAATTACTATACTCATTACTCTTATTATTATCAATCTATCTCATATTATTAGCCATATTATGCTTATATGATCGATAGAACGACAATTACTATACTTTTTACTCTTATTATTATCAATCTAACTCATATTATTAGCCATATTATGCTTATATGATCGGTAGAACGATAATTACTATACTTATTACTCTTATTATTATCAATCTAACTCATATTATTGGGCATATTATGCTTATATGATCGATAGAACTACAATTACTATACTTATTACACTCACTATTATCAATCTAACTGATATTATTAACCATATTATGCAGATATGATCTATAGAACGACAATTACTGTACTTATTACTCTTATTATTATAAATCTATCTCATATTATTAGCCATATTATGCTTATGTCATCGACAGAACGACAATTACTATACATATTACTCTTATTATTATGAATGTAACTCATATTATTAACCATATTATGCTTATGTCATCGACAGAACGACAATTACTATACCTATTACTCTTATTATTATCAATCTAACTCATATTATTAGCCATATTATGCTTATATGATCGATAGGACGACAATTACTATACTTATTACACTCACTATTATCAATCTAACTCATATTATTAACCATATTATACAGATATGATCGATAGAACGACAATTACTATACTCATTACTCTTATTATTATCAATCTAACTCATATTATTAGCCATATTATGCTTATATGATCGATAGAACGGCAATTACTATACTCATTACTCTTATTATTATCAATCTAACTCATATTATTAGCCATATTATACTTATATGATCGATAGAACGACATTTACTATACTCATTACTCTTATTATTATCAATCTAACTCATATTATTAGCCATATTATACTTATATGATCGATAGAACGACAATTACTATACTCATTACTCTTATTATTATCAATCTAGATCATATTATTAGCCATATTATGCTTACATGATCGATAGAACGACAATTACTATACCTATTACTCTTATTATTATCAATCTAACTCATATTATTAGCCATATTATGCTTATATGATCGATAGGACGACAATTACTATACTTATTACACTCACTATTATCAATCTGACTCATATTATTAACCATATTATGCAGATATGATCGATAGAACGACAATTACTATACTTATTACTCTTATTATTATCAATCTCACTCATATTATTAGCCATATTATACTTATATGATCGATAGAACGACAATTACTATACTCATTACTCTTATTAATATCAATCTAGCTCATATTATTAGCCATATTATGCTTATATGATCAATAGGACGACAATTACTCTACTTCTTACTCTTATTATTATCAGTCCAACTCATATTATTAGCCATATAGTGCTTATATGATCGATAGAACGACAATTACTATACTTATTACTCTTATTATTATCAATCTCACTCATATTATTAGCCATATTATGCTTATATGATCGATAGAACTACAATTACTCTACTTATTACACTCACTATTATCAATCTAACTCATATTATTAACCATATTATGCAGATATGATCGATAGAACGACAGTTACTATACTTATTACACTCACTATTATCAATCTAACTCATATTATTAACCATATTATACAGATATGATCGATAGAACGACAATTACTATACTCATTACTCTTATTATTATCAATCTAACTCATATTATTAGCCATATTATGCTTATATGATCGATAGAACGGCAATTACTATACTCATTACTCTTATTATTATCAATCTAACTCATATTATTAGCCATATTATACTTATATGATCGATAGAACGACATTTACTATACTCATTACTCTTATTATTATCAATCTAACTCATATTATTAGCCATATTATACTTATATGATCGATAGAACGACAATTACTATACTCATTACTCTTATTATTATCAATCTAGATCATATTATTAGCCATATTATGCTTACATGATCGATAGAACGACAATTACTATACCTATTACTCTTATTATTTTCAATCTAACTCATATTATTAGCCATATTATGCTTATATGATCGATAGGACGACAATTACTATACTTATTACACTCACTATTATCAATCTGACTCATATTATTAACCATATTATGCAGATATGATCGATAGAACGACAATTACTATACTTATTACTCTTATTATTATCAATCTCACTCATATTATTAGCCATATTATACTTATATGATCGATAGAACGACAATTACTATACTCATTACTCTTATTATTATCAATCTAGCTCATATTATTAGCCATATTATGCTTATATGATCAATAGGACGACAATTACTCTACTTCTTACTCTTATTATTATCAATCCAACTCATATTATTAGCCATATTATGCTTATGTGATCGGTAGAACGATAATTACTCTACTTCTTACTCTTATTATTATCAATCCAACTCATATTATTAGCCATATTATGCTTATATGATCGATAGAACGACAATTACTCCACATTTTACGCTTATTATTATCAATCTAACTCATATTATTAGCCATATAGTGCTTATATGATCGATAGAACGACAATTACTATACTTATTACTCTTATTATTATCAATCTCACTCATATTATTAGCCATATTATGCTTATATGATCGATAGAACTACAATTACTCTACTTATTACACTCACTATTATCAATCTAACTCATATTATTAACCATATTATGCAGATATGATCGATAGAACGACAGTTACTATACTTATTACACTCACTATTATCAATCTAAGTGATATTATTAACCATATTATGCAGATATGATCTATAGAACGACAATTACTCTACTTATTACACTCACTATTATCAATCTAACTCATATTATTAGCCATATTATGCTTATATGATCGATAGGACGACAATTACTATACTTATTACACTCACTATTATCAATCTGACTCATATTATTAACCATATTATGCAGATATGATCGATAGAACGACAATTACTATACTTATTACTCTTATTATTATCAATCTCACTCATATTATTAGCCATATTATGCTTATATGATCGATAGAACGACAATTACTATACTCATTACTCTTATTATTATCAATCTAGCTCATATTATTAGCCATATTATGCTTGTATGATCGATAGAACGACAATTACGATACTTTTTACTCTTATTATTATCAATCTAACACATATTATTAACCATATTATGCTTATACGATCGATAGAACGACAATTACTATACTTATTACACTCACTATTATCAATCTAACTCATATTATTAACCATATTATGCAGATATGATCGATAGAACGACAGTTACTATACTTATTACACTCACTATTATCAATCTAAGTGATATTATTAACCATATTATGCAGATATGATCTATAGAACGACAATTACTATACTTATTACTCTTATTATTATAAATCTATCTCATATTATTAGCCATATTTTGCTCATATGATCGATAGAACGACAATTGCTATACTCACTACTCTTATTATTATCAATCCAACTCATATTATTAGCCATATTATGCTTATATGATCGATAGAACGACAATTACTATACTCATTACTCTTATTATTATCAATCTAACTCATATTATTAGCCATATTATGCTTGTATGATCGATAGAACGACAATTACTATACATATTACTCTTATTATTATCAATCTAACTCATATTATTAGCCATATTAGTGCTTATGTCATCGTCAGAACGACAATTACTATACACATTACTCTTATTATTATGAATCTAACTCATATTATTAACCATATTATGCAGATATGATTTATAGAACTACAATTACTATACTTATTGCTCTTATTATTATCAATCTAACTCATATTATTAGCCATATTATGCTTATATGATCGACAGAACGACAATTACTATACTTATTACACTCACTATTATCAATCTAACTCATATTACTAACCATATTATGCAGATATGATCGATAGAACGACAATTACTATACTTATTACTCTTATTATTATCAATCTAACTCATATTATTAGCCATATTATGCTTAAATGATTGATAGAACTGCAATTTCTATACTTATTACTCTTATTATTATCAATCTAACTCATATTATTAGCCATATAATGCTTATATGATCGATAGAACTACAATTACTATACCTGTTACTCTTATAATTATCAATCTAACCCATATTATTAGCCATATTATGATTATATGATCGATAGAACGACAATTACTATACTTATTACTCTTATTATTATCAATCTCACTCATATTATTAGCCATATTATGCTTAAATGATCGATAGAACGACATTTACTATACTCATTACTCTTATTATTATCAATCTAACTCATATTATTAGCCATATTATACTTATATGATCGATAGGACGACAATTACTATACTCATTACTCTTATTATTATCAATCTAGATCATATTATTAGCCATATTATGCTTACATGATCGATAGAACGACAATTACTATACTTATTACTCTTATTATTATCAATCTCACTCATATTATTAGCCATATTATACTTATATGATCGATAGAACGACAATTACTATACTCATTACTCTTATTATTATCAATCTAGCTCATATTATTAGCCATATTATGCTTATATGATCAATAGGACGACAATTACTCTACTTCTTACTCTTATTATTATCAATCCAACTCATATTATTAGCCATATAGTGCTTATATGATCGGTAGAACGATAATTACTATACTTATTACTCTTATTATTATCAATCTAACTCATATTATTGGGCATACTATGCTTATATGATCGATAGAACTACAATTACTATACTTATTACACTCACTATTATCAATCTAACTGATATTATTAACCCTATTATGCAGATATGATCTATAGAACGACAATTACTGTACTTATTACTCTTATTATTATAAATCTATCTCATATTATTAGCCATATTATGCTTATGTCATCGACAGAACGACAATTACTATACATATTACTCTTATTATTATGAATCTAACTCATATTATTAACCATATTATGCTTATGTCATCGACAGAACGACAATTACTATACCTATTACACTCACTATTATCAATCTAACTGATATTATTAACCATATTATGCAGATATGATCTATAGAACGACAATTACTGTACTTATTACTCTTATTATTATAAATCTATCTCATATTATTAGCCATATTATGCTTATGTCATCGACAGAACGACAATTACTATACTCATTACTCTTATTATTATCAATCTAACTCATATTATTAGCCATATTATGCTTATATGATCGATAGAACGGCAATTACTATACTCATTACTCTTATTATTATCAATCTAACTCATATTATTAGCCATATTATACTTATATGATCGATAGAACGACATTTACTATACTCATTACTCTTATTATTATCAATCTAACTCACATTATTAGCCATATTATACTTATATGATCGATAGAACGACAATTACTATACACATTACTCTTATTATTATCAATCGAGATCATATTATTAGCCATATTATGCTTACATGATCGATAGAACGACAATTACTATACCTATTACTCTTATTATTATCAATCCAACTCATATTATTAGCCATATTATGCTTATATGATCGATAGGACGACAATTACTATACTTATTACACTCACTATTATCAATCTGACTCATATTATTAACCATATTATGCAGATCTGATCGATAGAACGACAATTACTATACTTATTACTCTTATTATTATCAATCTCACTCATATTATTAGCCATATTATACTTATATGATCGATAGAACGACAATTACTATACTCATTACTCTTATTATTATCAATCTAGCTCATATTATTAGCCATATTATGCTTATATGATCAATAGGACGACAATTACTCTACTTCTTACTTTTATTATTATCAATCCAACTCATATTATTAGCCATATAGTGCTTATATGATCGATAGAACGACAATTACTATACTTACTACTCTTATTATTATCAATCTCACTCATATTATTAGCCATATTATGCTTATATGATCGATAGAACTACAATTACTCTACTTATTACACTCACTATTATCAATCTAACTCATATTATTAACCATATTATGCAGATATGATCGATAGAACGACAGTTACTATACTTATTACACTCACTATTATCAATCTAAGTGATATTATTAACCATATTATGCAGATATGATCTATAGAACGACAATTACTCTACTTATTACACTCACTATTATCAATCTAACTCATATTATTAACCATATTATGCAGATATGATCGATAGAACGACAGTTACTATACTTATTACACTCACTATTATCAATCTAAGTGATATTATTAACCATATTATGCAGATATGATCTATAGAACGACAATTACTATACTTATTACTCTTATTATTATAAATCTATCTCATATTATTAGCCATATTTTGCTCATATGATCGATAGAACGACAATTGCTATACTCACTACTCTTATTATTATCAATCCAACTCATATTATTAGCCATATTATGCATATATGATCGATAGGACGACAATTACTATACTTATTAGTCTTATTATTATCAATCTAACTCATATTATTAGCCATATTATGCTTATATGATCGGTAGAACGATAATTACTATACTTATTACTCTTATTATTATCAATCTAACTCATATTATTAGCCATATTATGCTTAAATGATTGATAGAACTGCAATTACTATACTTATTACTCTTATTATTATCAATCCAACTCATATTATTAGCCATATAATGCTTATATGATCGATAGAACGACAATTACTATACCTATTACTCTTATAATTATCAATCTAACCCATATTATTAGCCATATTATGATTATATGATCGATAGAACGACAATTACTATACTTATTACTATACTATACTCTTATTATTATCAATCTCACTCATATTATTAGCCATATTATGCTTAAATGATCGATAGAACGACATTTACTATACTCATTACTCTTATTATTATCAATCTAACTCATATTATTAGCCATATTATACTTATATGATCGATAGAACGACAATTACTATACTCATTACTCTTATTATTATCAATCTAACTCATATTATTAGCCATATTATGCTTATATGATCGATAGGACGACAATTACTATACTTATTACACTCACTATTATCAATCTGACTCATATTATTAACCATATTATGCAGATATGATCGATAGAACGACAATTACTATACTTATTACTCTTATTATTATCAATCTCACTCATATTATTAGCCATATTATACTTATATGATCGATAGAACGACAATTACTATACTCATTACTCTTATTATTATCAATCTAGCTCATATTATTAGCCATATTATGCTTATATGATCAATAGGACGACAATTACTCTACTTCTTACTCTTATTATTATCAATCCAACTCATATTATTAGCCATGTTATGCTTATGTGATCGGTAGAACGATAATTACTCTACTTCTTACTCTTATTATTATCAATCCAACTCATATTATTAGCCATATTATGCTTATATGATCGATAGAACGACAATTACTCCACATTTTACGCTTATTATTATCAATCTAACTCATATTATTAGCCATATAGTGCTTATATGATCGATAGAACGACAATTACTATACTTATTACTCTTATTATTATCAATCTCACTCATATTATTAGCCATATTATGCTTATATGATCCATAGAACTTCAATTACTCTACTTATTACACTCACTATTATCAATCTAACTCATATTATTAACCATATTATGCAGATATGATCGATAGAACGACAGTTACTATACTTATTACACTCACTATTATCAATCTAAGTGATATTATTAACCATATTATGCAGATATGATCTATAGAACGACAATTACTCTACTTATTACACTCACTATTATCAATCTAACTCATATTATTAGCCATATTATGCTTATATGATCGATAGGACGACAATTACTATACTTATTACACTCACTATTATCAATCTGACTCATATTATTAACCATATTATGCAGATATGATCGATAGAACGACAATTACTATACTTATTACTCTTATTATTATCAATCTCACTCATATTATTAGCCATATTATGCTTATATGATCGATAGAACGACAATTACTATACTCATTACTCTTATTATTATCAATCTAGCTCATATTATTAGCCATATTATGCTTGTATGATCGATAGAACGACAATTACTATACTTTTTACTCTTATTATTATCAATCCAACTCATATTATTAGCCATATTATGCTTATATGATCGGTAGAACGATAATTACTATACTTATTACTCTTATTATTATCAATCTAACTCATATTATTAGCCATATTATGCTTAAATGATTGATAGAACTGCAATTACTATACCTATTACTCTTATTATTATCAATCTAACTCATATTAATAGCCATATAATGCTTATATGATCGATAGAACGACAATTACTATACCTATTACTCTTATAATTATCAATCTAACCCATATTATTAACCATATTATGATTATATGATCGATAGAACGACAATTGCTATACTCACTACTCTTATTATTATCAATCTCACTCATATTATTAGGCATATTATGCTTAAATGATCGATAGAACGACATTTACTATACTCATTACTCTTATTATTATCAATCTAACTCATATTATTAGCCATATTATACTTATATGATCGATAGAACGACAATTACTATACTCATTACTCTTATTATTATCAATCTAACTCATATTATTAGCCATATTATGCTTATATGATCGATAGGACGACAATTACTATACTTATTACACTCACTATTATCAATCTGACTCATATTATTAACCATATTATGCAGATATGATCGATAGAACGACAATTACTATACTTATTACTCTTATTATTATCAATCTCACTCATATTATTAGCCATATTATACTTATATGATCGATAGAACGACAATTACTATACTCATTACTCTTATTATTATCAATCTAGCTCATATTATTAGCCATATTATGCTTATATGATCAATAGGACGACAATTACTCTACTTCTTACTCTTATTATTATCAATCCAACTCATATTATTAGCCATGTTATGCTTATGTGATCGGTAGAACGATAATTACTCTACTTCTTACTCTTATTATTATCAATCCAACTCATATTATTAGCCATATTATGCTTATATGATCGATAGAACGACAATTACTCCACATTTTACGCTTATTATTATCAATCTAACTCATATTATTAGCCATATAGTGCTTATATGATCGATAGAACGACAATTACTATACTTATTACTCTTATTATTATCAATCTCACTCATATTATTAGCCATATTATGCTTATATGATCGATAGAACTTCAATTACTCTACTTATTACACTCACTATTATCAATCTAACTCATATTATTAACCATATTATGCAGATATGATCGATAGAACGACAGTTACTATACTTATTACACTCACTATTATCAATCTAAGTGATATTATTAACCATATTATGCAGATATGATCTATAGAACGACAATTACTCTACTTATTACACTCACTATTATCAATCTAACTCATATTATTAGCCATATTATGCTTATATGATCGATAGGACGACAATTACTATACTTATTACACTCACTATTATCAATCTGACTCATATTATTAACCATATTATGCAGATATGATCGATAGAACGACAATTACTATACTTATTACTCTTATTATTATCAATCTCACTCATATTATTAGCCATATTATGCTTATATGATCGATAGAACGACAATTACTATACTCATTACTCTTATTATTATCAATCTAGCTCATATTATTAGCCATATTATGCTTGTATGATCGATAGAACGACAATTACTATACTTTTTACTCTTATTATTATCAATCCAACTCATATTATTAGCCATATTATGCTTATATGATCGGTAGAACGATAATTACTATACTTATTACTCTTATTATTATCAATCTAACTCATATTATTAGCCATATTATGCTTAAATGATTGATAGAACTGCAATTACTATACCTATTACTCTTATTATTATCAATCTAACTCATATTAATAGCCATATAATGCTTATATGATCGATAGAACGACAATTACTATACCTATTACTCTTATAATTATCAATCTAACCCATATTATTAACCATATTATGATTATATGATCGATAGAACGATAATTGCTATACTCACTACTCTTATTATTATCAATCTCACTCATATTATTAGCCATATTATGCTTAAATGATCGATAGAACGACATTTACTATACTCATTACTCTTATTATTATCAATCTAACTCATATTATTAGCCATATTATACTTATATGATCGATAGAACGACAATTACTATACTCATTACTCTTATTATTATCAATCCAGATCATATTATTAGCCATATTATGCTTACATGATCGATAGAACGACAAGTACTATACTTATTACTCTTATTATTATCAATCTAACACATATTATTAACCATATTATGCTTATACGATCGATAGAACGACAATTACTATACTTATTACACTCACTATTATCAATCTAACTCATATTATTAACCATATTATGCAGATATGATCGATAGAACGACAATTACTATACTCATTACTCTTATTATTATCAATCTATCTCATATTATTAGCCATATTATGCTTATATGATCGATAGAACGACAATTACTATACTTTTTACTCTTATTATTATCAATCTAACTCATATTATTAGCCATATTATGCTTATATGATCGATAGAACTTCAATTACTCTACTTATTACACTCACTATTATCAATCTAACTCATATTATTAACCATATTATGCAGATATGATCGATAGAACGACAGTTACTATACTTATTACACTCACTATTATCAATCTAAGTGATATTATTAACCATATTATGCAGATATGATCTATAGAACGACAATTACTCTACTTATTACACTCACTATTATCAATCTAACTCATATTATTAGCCATATTATGCTTATATGATCGATAGGACGACAATTACTATACTTATTACACTCACTATTATCAATCTGACTCATATTATTAACCATATTATGCAGATATGATCTATAGAACGACAATTACTCTACTTATTACACTCACTATTATCAATCTAACTCATATTATTAGCCATATTATACTTATATGATCGATAGAACGACAATTACTATACTCATTACTCTTATTATTATCAATCTAGCTCATATTATTAGCCATATTATGCTTATATGATCAATAGGACGACAATTACTCTACTTCTTACTCTTATTATTATCAATCCAACTCATATTATTAGCCATATAGTGCTTATATGATCGGTAGAACGATAATTACTATACTTATTACTCTTATTATTATCAATCTAACTCATATTATTGGGCATACTATGCTTATATGATCGATAGAACTACAATTACTATACTTATTACACTCACTATTATCAATCTAACTGATATTATTAACCCTATTATGCAGATATGATCTATAGAACGACAATTACTGTACTTATTACTCTTATTATTATAAATCTATCTCATATTATTAGCCATATTATGCTTATGTCATCGACAGAACGACAATTACTATACATATTACTCTTATTATTATGAATCTAACTCATATTATTAACCATATTATGCTTATGTCATCGACAGAACGACAATTACTATACCTATTACACTCACTATTATCAATCTAACTGATATTATTAACCATATTATGCAGATATGATCTATAGAACGACAATTACTGTACTTATTACTCTTATTATTATAAATCTATCTCATATTATTAGCCATATTATGCTTATGTCATCGACAGAACGACAATTACTATACTCATTACTCTTATTATTATCAATCTAACTCATATTATTAGCCATATTATGCTTATATGATCGATAGAACGGCAATTACTATACTCATTACTCTTATTATTATCAATCTAACTCATATTATTAGCCATATTATACTTATATGATCGATAGAACGACATTTACTATACTCATTACTCTTATTATTATCAATCTAACTCACATTATTAGCCATATTATACTTATATGATCGATAGAACGACAATTACTATACACATTACTCTTATTATTATCAATCGAGATCATATTATTAGCCATATTATGCTTACATGATCGATAGAACGACAATTACTATACCTATTACTCTTATTATTATCAATCCAACTCATATTATTAGCCATATTATGCTTATATGATCGATAGGACGACAATTACTATACTTATTACACTCACTATTATCAATCTGACTCATATTATTAACCATATTATGCAGATCTGATCGATAGAACGACAATTACTATACTTATTACTCTTATTATTATCAATCTCACTCATATTATTAGCCATATTATACTTATATGATCGATAGAACGACAATTACTATACTCATTACTCTTATTATTATCAATCTAGCTCATATTATTAGCCATATTATGCTTATATGATCAATAGGACGACAATTACTCTACTTCTTACTTTTATTATTATCAATCCAACTCATATTATTAGCCATATAGTGCTTATATGATCGATAGAACGACAATTACTATACTTACTACTCTTATTATTATCAATCTCACTCATATTATTAGCCATATTATGCTTATATGATCGATAGAACTACAATTACTCTACTTATTACACTCACTATTATCAATCTAACTCATATTATTAACCATATTATGCAGATATGATCGATAGAACGACAGTTACTATACTTATTACACTCACTATTATCAATCTAAGTGATATTATTAACCATATTATGCAGATATGATCTATAGAACGACAATTACTCTACTTATTACACTCACTATTATCAATCTAACTCATATTATTAACCATATTATGCAGATATGATCGATAGAACGACAGTTACTATACTTATTACACTCACTATTATCAATCTAAGTGATATTATTAACCATATTATGCAGATATGATCTATAGAACGACAATTACTATACTTATTACTCTTATTATTATAAATCTATCTCATATTATTAGCCATATTTTGCTCATATGATCGATAGAACGACAATTGCTATACTCACTACTCTTATTATTATCAATCCAACTCATATTATTAGCCATATTATGCAGATATGATCGATAGGACGACAATTACTATACTTATTAGTCTTATTATTATCAATCTAACTCATATTATTAGCCATATTATGCTTATATGATCGGTAGAACGATAATTACTATACTTATTACTCTTATTATTATCAATCTAACTCATGTTATTAGCCATATTATGCTTAAATGATTGATAGAACTGCAATTACTATACTTATTACTCTTATTATTATCAATCCAACTCATATTATTAGCCATATAATGCTTATATGATCGATAGAACGACAATTACTATACCTATTACTCTTATAATTATCAATCTAACCCATATTATTAGCCATATTATGATTATATGATCGATAGAACGACAATTACTATACTTATTACTATACTATACTCTTATTATTATCAATCTCACTCATATTATTAGCCATATTATGCTTAAATGATCGATAGAACGACATTTACTATACTCATTACTCTTATTATTATCAATCTAACTCATATTATTAGCCATATTATACTTATATGATCGATAGAACGACAATTACTATACTCATTACTCTTATTATTATCAATCTAACTCATATTATTAGCCATATTATGCTTATATGATCGATAGGACGACAATTACTATACTTATTACACTCACTATTATCAATCTGACTCATATTATTAACCATATTATGCAGATATGATCGATAGAACGACAATTACTATACTTATTACTCTTATTATTATCAATCTCACTCATATTATTAGCCATATTATACTTATATGATCGATAGAACGACAATTACTATACTCATTACTCTTATTATTATCAATCTAGCTCATATTATTAGCCATATTATGCTTATATGATCAATAGGACGACAATTACTCTACTTCTTACTCTTATTATTATCAATCCAACTCATATTATTAGCCATGTTATGCTTATGTGATCGGTAGAACGATAATTACTCTACTTCTTACTCTTATTATTATCAATCCAACTCATATTATTAGCCATATTATGCTTATATGATCGATAGAACGACAATTACTCCACATTCTACGCTTATTATTATCAATCTAACTCATATTATTAGCCATATAGTGCTTATATGATCGATAGAACGACAATTACTATACTTATTACTCTTATTATTATCAATCTCACTCATATTATTAGCCATATTATGCTTATATGATCGATAGAACTTCAATTACTCTACTTATTACACTCACTATTATCAATCTAACTCATATTATTAACCATATTATGCAGATATGATCGATAGAACGACAGTTACTATACTTATTACACTCACTATTATCAATCTAAGTGATATTATTAACCATATTATGCAGATATGATCTATAGAACGACAATTACTCTACTTATTACACTCACTATTATCAATCTAACTCATATTATTAGCCATATTATGCTTATATGATCGATAGGACGACAATTACTATACTTATTACACTCACTATTATCAATCTGACTCATATTATTAACCATATTATGCAGATATGATCGATAGAACGACAATTACTATACTTATTACTCTTATTATTATCAATCTCACTCATATTATTAGCCATATTATGCTTATATGATCGATAGAACGACAATTACTATACTCATTACTCTTATTATTATCAATCTAGCTCATATTATTAGCCATATTATGCTTGTATGATCGATAGAACGACAATTACTATACTTTTTACTCTTATTATTATCAATCCAACTCATATTATTAGCCATATTATGCTTATATGATCGATAGAACGACAATTACTATACTCATTACTCTTATTATTATCAATCTAGCTCATATTATTAGCCATATTATGCTTATATGATCAATAGGACGACAATTACTCTACTTCTTACTCTTATTATTATCAATCCAACTCATATTATTAGCCATGTTATGCTTATGTGATCGGTAGAACGATAATTACTCTACTTCTTACTCTTATTATTATCAATCCAACTCATATTATTAGCCATATTATGCTTATATGATCGATAGAACGACAATTACTCCACATTTTACGCTTATTATTATCAATCTAACTCATATTATTAGCCATATAGTGCTTATATGATCGATAGAACGACAATTACTATACTTATTACTCTTATTATTATCAATCTCACTCATATTATTAGCCATATTATGCTTATATGATCGATAGAACTTCAATTACTCTACTTATTACACTCACTATTATCAATCTAACTCATATTATTAACCATATTATGCAGATATGATCGATAGAACGACAGTTACTATACTTATTACACTCACTATTATCAATCTAAGTGATATTATTAACCATATTATGCAGATATGATCTATAGAACGACAATTACTCTACTTATTACACTCACTATTATCAATCTAACTCATATTATTAGCCATATTATGCTTATATGATCGATAGGACGACAATTACTATACTTATTACACTCACTATTATCAATCTGACTCATATTATTAACCATATTATGCAGATATGATCGATAGAACGACAATTACTATACTTATTACTCTTATTATTATCAATCTCACTCATATTATTAGCCATATTATGCTTATATGATCGATAGAACGACAATTACTATACTCATTACTCTTATTATTATCAATCTAGCTCATATTATTAGCCATATTATGCTTGTATGATCGATAGAACGACAATTACTATACTTTTTACTCTTATTATTATCAATCCAACTCATATTATTAGCCATATTATGCTTATATGATCGGTAGAACGATAATTACTATACTTATTACTCTTATTATTATCAATCTAACTCATATTATTAGCCATATTATGCTTAAATGATTGATAGAACTGCAATTACTATACCTATTACTCTTATTATTATCAATCTAACTCATATTAATAGCCATATAATGCTTATATGATCGATAGAACGACAATTACTATACCTATTACTCTTATAATTATCAATCTAACCCATATTATTAACCATATTATGATTATATGATCGATAGAACGATAATTGCTATACTCACTACTCTTATTATTATCAATCTCACTCATATTATTAGCCATATTATGCTTAAATGATCGATAGAACGACATTTACTATACTCATTACTCTTATTATTATCAATCTAACTCATATTATTAGCCATATTATACTTATATGATCGATAGAACGACAATTACTATACTCATTACTCTTATTATTATCAATCCAGATCATATTATTAGCCATATTATGCTTACATGATCGATAGAACGACAAGTACTATACTTATTACTCTTATTATTATCAATCTAACACATATTATTAACCATATTATGCTTATACGATCGATAGAACGACAATTACTATACTTATTACACTCACTATTATCAATCTAACTCATATTATTAACCATATTATGCAGATATGATCGATAGAACGACAATTACTATACTCATTACTCTTATTATTATCAATCTATCTCATATTATTAGCCATATTATGCTTATATGATCGATAGAACGACAATTACTATACTTTTTACTCTTATTATTATCAATCTAACTCATATTATTAGCCATATTATGCTTATATGATCGGTAGAACGATAATTACTATACTTATTACTCTTATTATTATCAATCTAACTCATATTATTGGGCATATTATGCTTATATGATCGATAGAACTACAATTACTATACTTATTACACTCACTATTATCAATCTAACTGATATTATTAACCATATTATGCAGATATGATCTATAGAACGACAATTACTGTACTTATTACTCTTATTATTATAAATCTATCTCATATTATTAGCCATATTATGCTTATGTCATCGACAGAACGACAATTACTATACATATTACTCTTATTATTATGAATGTAACTCATATTATTAACCATATTATGCTTATGTCATCGACAGAACGACAATTACTATACCTATTACTCTTATTATTATCAATCTAACTCATATTATTAACCATATTATGCTTATATGATCGATAGGACGACAATTACTATACTTATTACACTCACTATTATCAATCTAACTCATATTATTAACCATATTATACAGATATGATCGATAGAACGACAATTACTATACTCATTACTCTTATTATTATCAATCTAACTCATATTATTAGCCATATTATGCTTATATGATCGATAGAACGGCAATTACTATACTCATTACTCTTATTATTATCAATCTAACTCATATTATTAGCCATATTATACTTATATGATCGATAGAACGACATTTACTATACTCATTACTCTTATTATTATCAATCTAACTCATATTATTAGCCATATTATACTTATATGATCGATAGAACGACAATTACTATACTCATTACTCTTATTATTATCAATCTAGATCATATTATTAGCCATATTATGCTTACATGATCGATAGAACGACAATTACTATACCTATTACTCTTATTATTATCAATCTAACTCATATTATTAGCCATATTATGCTTATATGATCGATAGGACGACAATTACTATACTTATTACACTCACTATTATCAATCTGACTCATATTATTAACCATATTATGCAGATATGATCGATAGAACGACAATTACTATACTTATTACTCTTATTATTATCAATCTCACTCATATTATTAGCCATATTATACATATATGATCGATAGAACGACAATTACTATACTCATTACTCTTATTAATATCAATCTAGCTCATATTATTAGCCATATTATGCTTATATGATCAATAGGACGACAATTACTCTACTTCTTACTCTTATTATTATCAATCCAACTCATATTATTAGCCATATAGTGCTTATATGATCGATAGAACGACAATTACTATACTTATTACTCTTATTATTATCAATCTCACTCATATTATTAGCCATATTATGCTTATATGATCGATAGAACTACAATTACTCTACTTATTACACTCACTATTATCAATCTAACTCATATTATTAACCATATTATGCAGATATGATCGATAGAACGACAGTTACTATACTTATTACACTCACTATTATCAATCTAAGTGATATTATTAACCATATTATGCAGATATGATGTATAGAACGACAATTACTCTACTTATTACACTCACTATTATCAATCTAACTCATATTATTAACCATATTATGCAGATATGATCGATAGAACGACAGTTACTATACTTATTACACTCACTATTATCAATCTAAGTGATATTATTAACCATATTATGCAGATATGATCTATAGAACGACAATTACTATACTTATTACTCTTATTATTATAAATCTATCTCATATTATTAGCCATATTTTGCTCATATGATCGATAGAACGACAATTGCTATACTCACTACTCTTATTATTATCAATCCAACTCATATTATTAGCCATATTATGCTTATATGATCGATAGAACGACAATTACTATACTCATTACTCTTATTATTATCAATCTAACTCATATTATTAGCCATATTATGCTTGTATGATCGATAGAACGACAATTACTATACATATTACTCTTATTATTATCAATCTAACTCATATTATTAGCCATATTAGTGCTTATGTCATCGTCAGAACGACAATTACTATACACATTACTCTTATTATTATGAATCTAACTCATATTATTAACCATATTATGCAGATATGATTTATAGAACTACAATTACTATACTTATTGCTCTTATTATTATCAATCTAACTCATATTATTAGCCATATTATGCTTATATGATCGACAGAACGACAATTACTATACTTATTACACTCACTATTATCAATCTAACTCATATTACTAACCATATTATGCAGATATGATCGATAGAACGACAATTACTATACTTATTACTCTTATTATTATCAATCTAACTCATATTATTAGCCATATTATGCTTAAATGATTGATAGAACTGCAATTTCTATACTTATTACTCTTATTATTATCAATCTCACTCATATTATTAGCCATATTATGCTTAAATGATCGATAGAACGACATTTACTATACTCATTACTCTTATTATTATCAATCTAACTCATATTATTAGCCATATTATGCTTACATGATCGATAGAACGACAATTACTATACCTATTACTCTTATTATTATCAATCTAACTCATATTATTAGCCATATTATGCTTATATGATCGATAGGACGACAATTACTATACTTATGACACTCACTATTATCAATCTGACTCATATTATTAAACATATTATGCAGATATGATCGATAGAACGACAATTACTATACTTATTACTCTTATTATTATCAATCTCACTCATATTATTAGCCATATTATACTTATATGATCGATAGAACGACAATTACTATACTCATTACTCTTATTAATATCAATCTAGCTCATATTATTAGCCATATTATGCTTATATGATCAATAGGACGACAATTACTCTACTTCTTACTCTTATTATTATCAATCCAACTCATATTATTAGCCATATAGTGCTTATATGATCGATAGAACGACAATTACTATACTTATTACTCTTATTATTATCAATCTCACTCATATTATTAGCCATATTATGCTTATATGATCGATAGAACTACAATTACTCTACTTATTACACTCACTATTATCAATCTAACTCATATTATTAACCATATTATGCAGATATGATCGATAGAACGACAGTTACTATACTTATTACACTCACTATTATCAATCTAAGTGATATTATTAACCATATTATGCAGATATGATCTATAGAACGACAATTACTCTACTTATTACACTCACTATTATCAATCTAACTCATATTATTAACCATATTATGCAGATATGATCGATAGAACGACAGTTACTATACTTATTACACTCACTATTATCAATCTAAGTGATATTATTAACCATATTATGCAGATATGATCTATAGAACGACAATTACTATACTTATTACTCTTATTATTATAAATCTATCTCATATTATTAGCCATATTTTGCTCATATGATCGATAGAACGACAATTGCTATACTCACTACTCTTATTATTATCAATCCAACTCATATTATTAGCCATATTATGCTTATATGATCGATAGAACGACAATTACTATACTCATTACTCTTATTATTATCAATCTAACTCATATTATTAGCCATATTATGCTTGTATGATCGATAGAACGACAATTACTATACATATTACTCTTATTATTATCAATCTAACTCATATTATTAGCCATATTAGTGCTTATGTCATCGTCAGAACGACAATTACTATACACATTACTCTTATTATTATGAATCTAACTCATATTATTAACCATATTATGCAGATATGATTTATAGAACTACAATTACTATACTTATTGCTCTTATTATTATCAATCTAACTCATATTATTAGCCATATTATGCTTATATGATCGACAGAACGACAATTACTATACTTATTACACTCACTATTATCAATCTAACTCATATTACTAACCATATTATGCAGATATGATCGATAGAACGACAATTACTATACTTATTACTCTTATTATTATCAATCTAACTCATATTATTAGCCATATTATGCTTAAATGATTGATAGAACTGCAATTTCTATACTTATTACTCTTATTATTATCAATCTAACTCATATTATTAGCCATATAATGCTTATATGATCGATAGAACTACAATTACTATACCTGTTACTCTTATAATTATCAATCTAACCCATATTATTAGCCATATTATGATTATATGATCGATAGAACGACAATTACTATACTTATTACTCTTATTATTATCAATCTCACTCATATTATTAGCCATATTATGCTTAAATGATCGATAGAACGACATTTACTATACTCATTACTCTTATTATTATCAATCTAACTCATATTATTAGCCATATTATACTTATATGATCGATAGGACGACAATTACTATACTCATTACTCTTATTATTATCAATCTAGATCATATTATTAGCCATATTATGCTTACATGATCGATAGAACGACAATTACTATACTTATTACTCTTATTATTATCAATCTCACTCATATTATTAGCCATATTATACTTATATGATCGATAGAACGACAATTACTATACTCATTACTCTTATTATTATCAATCTAGCTCATATTATTAGCCATATTATGCTTATATGATCAATAGGACGACAATTACTCTACTTCTTACTCTTATTATTATCAATCCAACTCATATTATTAGCCATATAGTGCTTATATGATCGGTAGAACGATAATTACTATACTTATTACTCTTATTATTATCAATCTAACTCATATTATTGGGCATACTATGCTTATATGATCGATAGAACTACAATTACTATACTTATTACACTCACTATTATCAATCTAACTGATATTATTAACCCTATTATGCAGATATGATCTATAGAACGACAATTACTGTACTTATTACTCTTATTATTATAAATCTATCTCATATTATTAGCCATATTATGCTTATGTCATCGACAGAACGACAATTACTATACATATTACTCTTATTATTATGAATCTAACTCATATTATTAACCATATTATGCTTATGTCATCGACAGAACGACAATTACTATACCTATTACACTCACTATTATCAATCTAACTGATATTATTAACCATATTATGCAGATATGATCTATAGAACGACAATTACTGTACTTATTACTCTTATTATTATAAATCTATCTCATATTATTAGCCATATTATGCTTATGTCATCGACAGAACGACAATTACTATACTCATTACTCTTATTATTATCAATCTAACTCATATTATTAGCCATATTATGCTTATATGATCGATAGAACGGCAATTACTATACTCATTACTCTTATTATTATCAATCTGACTCATATTATTAGCCATATTATGCTTACATGATCGATAGAACGACAATTACTATACCTATTACTCTTATTATTATCAATCTAACTCATATTATTAGCCACATTATGCTTATATGATCGATAGGACGACAATTACTATACTTATTACACTCACTATTATCAATCTGACTCATATTATTAGCCATATTATACTTATATGATCGATAGAACGACAATTACTATACACATTACTCTTATTATTATCAATCGAGATCATATTATTAGCCATATTATGCTTACATGATCGATAGAACGACAATTACTATACCTATTACTCTTATTATTATCAATCTAACTCATATTATTAGCCATATTATGCTTATATGATCGATAGGACGACAATTACTATACTTATTACACTCACTATTATCAATCTGACTCATATTATTAACCATATTATGCAGATCTGATCGATAGAACGACAGTTACTATACTTATTACACTCACTATTATCAATCTAAGTGATATTATTAACCATATTATGCAGATATGATCTATAGAACGACAATTACTATACTTATTACTCTTATTATTATCAATCTCACTCATATTATTAGCCATATTATACTTATATGATCGATAGAACGACAATTACTATACTCATTACTCTTATTATTATCAATCTAGCTCATATTATTAGCCATATTATGCTTATATGATCAATAGGACGACAATTACTCTACTTCTTACTTTTATTATTATCAATCCAACTCATATTATTAGCCATATAGTGCTTATATGATCGATAAAACGACAATTACTATACTTACTACTCTTATTATTATCAATCTCACTCATATTATTAGCCATATTATGCTTATATGATCGATAGAACTACAATTACTCTACTTATTACACTCACTATTATCAATCTAACTCATATTATTAACCATATTATGCAGATATGATCGATAGAACGACAGTTACTATACTTATTACACTCACTATTATCAATCTAAGTGATATTATTAACCATATTATGCAGATATGATCTATAGAACGACAATTACTATACTTATTACTCTTATTATTATAAATCTATCTCATATTATTAGCCATATTTTGCTCATATGATCGATAGAACGACAATTGCTATACTCACTACTCTTATTATTATCAATCCAACTCATATTATTAGCCATATTATGCAGATATGATCGATAGAACGACAATTACTATACTTATTAGTCTTATTATTATCAATCTAACTCATATTATTAGCCATATTATGCTTAAATGATTGATAGAACTGCAATTACTATACTTATTACTCTTATTATTATCAATCCAACTCATATTATTAGCCATATAATGCTTATATGATCGATAGAACGACAATTACTATACCTATTACTCTTATAATTATCAATCTAACCCATATTATTAGCCATATTATGATTATATGATCGATAGAACGACAATTACTATACTTATTACTCTTATTATTATCAATCTCACTCATATTATTAGCCATATTATGCTTAAATGATCGATAGAACGACATTTACTATACTCATTACTCTTATTATTATCAATCTAACTCATATTATTAGCCATATTATACTTATATGATCGATAGAACGACAATTACTATACTCATTACTCTTATTATTATCAATCTAACTCATATTATTAGCCATATTATGCTTATATGATCGATAGGACGACAATTACTATACTTATTACACTCACTATTATCAATCTGACTCATATTATTAACCATATTATGCAGATATGATCGATAGAACGACAATTACTATACTTATTACTCTTATTATTATCAATCTCACTCATATTATTAGCCATATTATACTTATATGATCGATAGAACGACAATTACTATACTCATTACTCTTATTATTATCAATCTAGCTCATATTATTAGCCATATTATGCTTATATGATCAATAGGACGACAATTACTCTACTTCTTACTCTTATTATTATCAATCCAACTCATATTATTAGCCATATTATGCTTATGTGATCGGTAGAACGATAATTACTCTACTTCTTACTCTTATTATTATCAATCCAACTCATATTATTAGCCATATTATGCTTATATGATCGATAGAACGACAATTACTCCACATTTTACGCTTATTATTATCAATCTAACTCATCTTATTAGCCATATAGTGCTTATATGATCGATAGAACGACAATTACTATACTTATTACTCTTATTATTATCAATCTCACTCATATTATTAGCCATATTATGCTTATATGATCGATAGAACTACAATTACTCTACTTATTACACTCACTATTATCAATCTAACTCATATTATTAACCATATTATGCAGATATGATCGATAGAACGACAGTTACTATACTTATTACACTCACTATTATCAATCTAAGTGATATTATTAACCATATTATGCAGATATGATCTATAGAACGACAATTACTCTACTTATTACACTCACTATTATCAATCTAACTCATATTATTAGCCATATTATGCTTATATGATCGATAGGACGACAATTACTATACTTATTACACTCACTATTATCAATCTGACTCATATTATTAACCATATTATGCAGATATGATCGATAGAACGACAATTACTATACTTATTACTCTTATTATTATCAATCTCACTCATATTATTAGCCATATTATGCTTATATGATCGATAGAACGACAATTACTATACTCATTACTCTTATTATTATCAATCTAGCTCATATTATTAGCCATATTATGCTTGTATGATCGATAGAACGACAATTACTATACTTTTTACTCTTATTATTATCAATCCAACTCATATTATTAGCCATATTATGCTTATATGATCGGTAGAACGATAATTACTATACTTATTACTCTTATTATTATCAATCTAACTCATATTATTAGCCATATTATGCTTAAATGATTGATAGAACTGCAATTACTATACCTATTACTCTTATTATTATCAATCTAACTCATATTAATAGCCATATAATGCTTATATGATCGATAGAACGACAATTACTATACCTATTACTCTTATAATTATCAATCTAACCCATATTATTAACCATATTATGATTATATGATCGATAGAACGACAATTGCTATACTCACTACTCTTATTATTATCAATCTCACTCATATTATTAGCCATATTATGCTTAAATGATCGATAGAACGACATTTACTATACTCATTACTCTTATTATTATCAATCTAACTCATATTATTAGCCATATTATACTTATATGATCGATAGAACGACAATTACTATACTCATTACTCTTATTATTATCAATCCAGATCATATTATTAGCCATATTATGCTTACATGATCGATAGAACGACAAGTACTATACTTATTACTCTTATTATTATCAATCTAA
This sequence comes from Megachile rotundata, assembly GCF_050947335.1. Lineage (NCBI taxonomy): Eukaryota > Metazoa > Arthropoda > Insecta > Hymenoptera > Megachilidae > Megachile > Megachile rotundata. Next base: position 44,957 of record NW_027474186.1, on the reverse strand, counting down.
CACATATTATTAACCATATTATGCTTATACGATCGATAGAACGACAATTACTATACTTATTACACTCACTATTATCAATCTAACTCATATTATTAACCATATTATGCAGATATGATCGATAGAACGACAATTACTATACTCATTACTCTTATTATTATCAATCTATCTCATATTATTAGCCATATTATGCTTATATGATCGATAGAACGACAATTACTATACTTTTTACTCTTATTATTATCAATCTAACTCATATTATTAGCCATATTATGCTTATATGATCGGTAGAACGATAATTACTATACTTATTACTCTTATTATTATCAATCTAACTCATATTATTGGGCATATTATGCTTATATGATCGATAGAACTACAATTACTATACTTATTACACTCACTATTATCAATCTAACTGATATTATTAACCATATTATGCAGATATGATCTATAGAACGACAATTACTGTACTTATTACTCTTATTATTATAAATCTATCTCATATTATTAGCCATATTATGCTTATGTCATCGACAGAACGACAATTACTATACCTATTACTCTTATTATTATCAATCTAACTCATATTATTAGCCATATTATGCTTATATGATCGATAGGACGACAATTACTATACTTATTACACTCACTATTATCAATCTAACTCATATTATTAACCATATTATACAGATATGATCGATAGAACGACAATTACTATACTCATTACTCTTATTATTATCAATCTAACTCATATTATTAGCCATATTATGCTTATATGATCGATAGAACGGCAATTACTATACTCATTACTCTTATTATTATCAATCTAACTCATATTATTAGCCATATTATACTTATATGATCGATAGAACGACATTTACTATACTCATTACTCTTATTATTATCAATCTAACTCATATTATTAGCCATATTATACTTATATGATCGATAGAACGACAATTACTATACTCATTACTCTTATTATTATCAATCTAGATCATATTATTAGCCATATTATGCTTACATGATCGATAGAACGACAATTACTATACCTATTACTCTTATTATTATCAATCTAACTCATATTATTAGCCATATTATGCTTATATGATCGATAGGACGACAATTACTATACTTATTACACTCACTATTATCAATCTGACTCATATTATTAACCATATTATGCAGATATGATCGATAGAACGACAATTACTATACTTATTACTCTTATTATTATCAATCTCACTCATATTATTAGCCATATTATACTTATATGATCGATAGAACGACAATTACTATACTCATTACTCTTATTAATATCAATCTAGCTCATATTATTAGCCATATTATGCTTATATGATCAATAGGACGACAATTACTCTACTTCTTACTCTTATTATTATCAATCCAACTCATATTATTAGCCATATAGTGCTTATATGATCGATAGAACGACAATTACTATACTTATTACTCTTATTATTATCAATCTCACTCATATTATTAGCCATATTATGCTTATATGATCGATAGAACTACAATTACTCTACTTATTACACTCACTATTATCAATCTAACTCATATTATTAACCATATTATGCAGATATGATCGATAGAACGACAGTTACTATACTTATTACACTCACTATTATCAATCTAAGTGATATTATTAACCATATTATGCAGATATGATCTATAGAACGACAATTACTCTACTTATTACACTCACTATTATCAATCTAACTCATATTATTAACCATATTATGCAGATATGATCGATAGAACGACAGTTACTATACTTATTACACTCACTATTATCAATCTAAGTGATATTATTAACCATATTATGCAGATATGATCTATAGAACGACAATTACTATACTTATTACTCTTATTATTATAAATCTATCTCATATTATTAGCCATATTTTGCTCATATGATCGATAGAACGACAATTGCTATACTCACTACTCTTATTATTATCAATCCAACTCATATTATTAGCCATATTATGCTTATATGATCGATAGAACGACAATTACTATACTCATTACTCTTATTATTATCAATGTAACTCATATTATTAGCCATATTATGCTTGTATGATCGATAGAACGACAATTACTATACATATTACTCTTATTATTATCAATCTAACTCATATTATTAGCCATATTAGTGCTTATGTCATCGTCAGAACGACAATTACTATACACATTACTCTTATTATTATGAATCTAACTCATATTATTAACCATATTATGCAGATATGATTTATAGAACTACAATTACTATACTTATTGCTCTTATTATTATCAATCTAACTCATATTATTAGCCATATTATGCTTATATGATCGACAGAACGACAATTACTATACTTATTACACTCACTATTATCAATCTAACTCATATTACTAACCATATTATGCAGATATGATCGATAGAACGACAATTACTATACTTATTACTCTTATTATTATCAATCTAACTCATATTATTAGCCATATTATGCTTAAATGATTGATAGAACTGCAATTTCTATACTTATTACTCTTATTATTATCAATCTAACTCATATTATTAGCCATATAATGCTTATATGATCGATAGAACTACAATTACTATACCTGTTACTCTTATAATTATCAATCTAACCCATATTATTAGCCATATTATGATTATATGATCGATAGAACGACAATTACTATACTTATTACTCTTATTATTATCAATCTCACTCATATTATTAGCCATATGATGCTTAAATGATCGATAGAACGACATTTACTATACTCATTACTCTTATTATTATCAATCTAACTCATATTATTAGCCATATTATACTTATATGATCGATAGGACGACAATTACTATACTCATTACTCTTATTATTATCAATCTAGATCATATTATTAGCCATATTATGCTTACATGATCGATAGAACGACAATTACTATACCTATTACTCTTATTATTATCAATCTAACTCATATTATTAGCCATATTATGCAGATATGATCGATAGAACGACAATTACTATACTTATTAGTCTTATTATTATCAATCTAACTCATATTATTAGCCATATTATGCTTATATGATCGGTAGAACGATAATTACTATACTTATTACTCTTATTATTATCAATCTAACTCATATTATTAGCCATATTATGCTTAAATGATTGATAGAACTGCAATTACTATACTTATTACTCTTATTATTATCAATCCAACTCATATTATTAGCCATATAATGCTTATATGATCGATAGAACGACAATTACTATACCTATTACTCTTATAATTATCAATCTAACCCATATTATTAGCCATATTATGATTATATGATCGATAGAACGACAATTACTATACTTATTACTCTTATTATTATCAATCTCACTCATATTATTAGCCATATTATGCTTAAATGATCGATAGAACGACATTTACTATACTCATTACTCTTATTATTATCAATCTAACTCATATTATTAGCCATATTATACTTATATGATCGATAGAACGACAATTACTATACTCATTACTCTTATTATTATCAATCTAACTCATATTATTAGCCATATTATGCTTATATGATCGATAGGACGACAATTACTATACTTATTACACTCACTATTATCAATCTGACTCATATTATTAACCATATTATGCAGATATGATCGATAGAACGACAATTACTATACTTATTACTCTTATTATTATCAATCTCACTCATATTATTAGCCATATTATACTTATATGATCGATAGAACGACAATTACTATACTCATTACTCTTATTATTATCAATCTAGCTCATATTATTAGCCATATTATGCTTATATGATCAATAGGACGACAATTACTCTACTTCTTACTCTTATTATTATCAATCCAACTCATATTATTAGCCATATTATGCTTATGTGATCGGTAGAACGATAATTACTCTACTTCTTACTCTTATTATTATCAATCCAACTCATATTATTAGCCATATTATGCTTATATGATCGATAGAACGACAATTACTCCACATTTTACGCTTATTATTATCAATCTAACTCATCTTATTAGCCATATAGTGCTTATATGATCGATAGAACGACAATTACTATACTTATTACTCTTATTATTATCAATCTCACTCATATTATTAGCCATATTATGCTTATATGATCGATAGAACTACAATTACTCTACTTATTACACTCACTATTATCAATCTAACTCATATTATTAACCATATTATGCAGATATGATCGATAGAACGACAGTTACTATACTTATTACACTCACTATTATCAATCTAAGTGATATTATTAACCATATTATGCAGATATGATCTATAGAACGACAATTACTCTACTTATTACACTCACTATTATCACTCTAACTCATATTATTAGCCATATTATGCTTATATGATCGATAGGACGACAATTACTATACTTATTACACTCACTATTATCAATCTGACTCATATTATTAACCATATTATGCAGATATGATCGATAGAACGACAATTACTATACTTATTACTCTTATTATTATCAATCTCACTCATATTATTAGCCATATTATGCTTATATGATCGATAGAACGACAATTACTATACTCATTACTCTTATTATTATCAATCTAGCTCATATTATTAGCCATATTATGCTTGTATGATCGATAGAACGACAATTACTATACTTTTTACTCTTATTATTATCAATCCAACTCATATTATTAGCCATATTATGCTTACATGATCGATAGAACGACAAGTACTATACTTATTACTCTTATTATTATCAATCTAACACATATTATTAACCATATTATGCTTATACGATCGATAGAACGACAATTACTATACTTATTACACTCACTATTATCAATCTAACTCATATTATTAACCATATTATGCAGATATGATCGATAGAACGACAATTACTATACTCATTACTCTTATTATTATCAATCTATCTCATATTATTAGCCATATTATGCTTATATGATCGATAGAACGACAATTACTATACTTTTTACTCTTATTATTATCAATCTAACTCATATTATTAGCCATATTATGCTTATATGATCGGTAGAACGATAATTACTATACTTATTACTCTTATTATTATCAATCTAACTCATATTATTGGGCATATTATGCTTATATGATCGATAGAACTACAATTACTATACTTATTACACTCACTATTATCAATCTAACTGATATTATTAACCATATTATGCAGATATGATCTATAGAACGACAATTACTGTACTTATTACTCTTATTATTATAAATCTATCTCATATTATTAGCCATATTATGCTTATGTCATCGACAGAACGACAATTACTATACCTATTACTCTTATTATTATCAATCTAACTCATATTATTAGCCATATTATGCTTATATGATCGATAGGACGACAATTACTATACTTATTACACTCACTATTATCAATCTAACTCATATTATTAACCATATTATACAGATATGATCGATAGAACGACAATTACTATACTCATTACTCTTATTATTATCAATCTAACTCATATTATTAGCCATATTATGCTTATATGATCGATAGAACGGCAATTACTATACTCATTACTCTTATTATTATCAATCTAACTCATATTATTAGCCATATTATACTTATATGATCGATAGAACGACATTTACTATACTCATTACTCTTATTATTATCAATCTAACTCATATTATTAGCCATATTATACTTATATGATCGATAGAACGACAATTACTATACTCATTACTCTTATTATTATCAATCTAGATCATATTATTAGCCATATTATGCTTACATGATCGATAGAACGACAATTACTATACCTATTACTCTTATTATTATCAATCTAACTCATATTATTAGCCATATTATGCTTATATGATCGATAGGACGACAATTACTATACTTATTACACTCACTATTATCAATCTGACTCATATTATTAACCATATTATGCAGATATGATCGATAGAACGACAATTACTATACTTATTACTCTTATTATTATCAATCTCACTCATATTATTAGCCATATTATACTTATATGATCGATAGAACGACAATTACTATACTCATTACTCTTATTAATATCAATCTAGCTCATATTATTAGCCATATTATGCTTATATGATCAATAGGACGACAATTACTCTACTTCTTACTCTTATTATTATCAATCCAACTCATATTATTAGCCATATAGTGCTTATATGATCGATAGAACGACAATTACTATACTTATTACTCTTATTATTATCAATCTCACTCATATTATTAGCCATATTATGCTTATATGATCGATAGAACTACAATTACTCTACTTATTACACTCACTATTATCAATCTAACTCATATTATTAACCATATTATGCAGATATGATCGATAGAACGACAGTTACTATACTTATTACACTCACTATTATCAATCTAAGTGATATTATTAACCATATTATGCAGATATGATCTATAGAACGACAATTACTCTACTTATTACACTCACTATTATCAATCTAACTCATATTATTAACCATATTATGCAGATATGATCGATAGAACGACAGTTACTATACTTATTACACTCACTATTATCAATCTAAGTGATATTATTAACCATATTATGCAGATATGATCTATAGAACGACAATTACTATACTTATTACTCTTATTATTATAAATCTATCTCATATTATTAGCCATATTTTGCTCATATGATCGATAGAACGACAATTGCTATACTCACTACTCTTATTATTATCAATCCAACTCATATTATTAGCCATATTATGCTTATATGATCGATAGAACGACAATTACTATACTCATTACTCTTATTATTATCAATGTAACTCATATTATTAGCCATATTATGCTTGTATGATCGATAGAACGACAATTACTATACATATTACTCTTATTATTATCAATCTAACTCATATTATTAGCCATATTAGTGCTTATGTCATCGTCAGAACGACAATTACTATACACATTACTCTTATTATTATGAATCTAACTCATATTATTAACCATATTATGCAGATATGATTTATAGAACTACAATTACTATACTTATTGCTCTTATTATTATCAATCTAACTCATATTATTAGCCATATTATGCTTATATGATCGACAGAACGACAATTACTATACTTATTACACTCACTATTATCAATCTAACTCATATTACTAACCATATTATGCAGATATGATCGATAGAACGACAATTACTATACTTATTACTCTTATTATTATCAATCTAACTCATATTATTAGCCATATTATGCTTAAATGATTGATAGAACTGCAATTTCTATACTTATTACTCTTATTATTATCAATCTAACTCATATTATTAGCCATATAATGCTTATATGATCGATAGAACTACAATTACTATACCTGTTACTCTTATAATTATCAATCTAACCCATATTATTAGCCATATTATGATTATATGATCGATAGAACGACAATTACTATACTTATTACTCTTATTATTATCAATCTCACTCATATTATTAGCCATATGATGCTTAAATGATCGATAGAACGACATTTACTATACTCATTACTCTTATTATTATCAATCTAACTCATATTATTAGCCATATTATACTTATATGATCGATAGGACGACAATTACTATACTCATTACTCTTATTATTATCAATCTAGATCATATTATTAGCCATATTATGCTTACATGATCGATAGAACGACAATTACTATACCTATTACTCTTATTATTATCAATCTAACTCATATTATTAGCCATATTATGCAGATATGATCGATAGAACGACAATTACTATACTTATTAGTCTTATTATTATCAATCTAACTCATATTATTAGCCATATTATGCTTATATGATCGGTAGAACGATAATTACTATACTTATTACTCTTATTATTATCAATCTAACTCATATTATTAGCCATATTATGCTTAAATGATTGATAGAACTGCAATTACTATACTTATTACTCTTATTATTATCAATCCAACTCATATTATTAGCCATATAATGCTTATATGATCGATAGAACGACAATTACTATACCTATTACTCTTATAATTATCAATCTAACCCATATTATTAGCCATATTATGATTATATGATCGATAGAACGACAATTACTATACTTATTACTCTTATTATTATCAATCTCACTCATATTATTAGCCATATTATGCTTAAATGATCGATAGAACGACATTTACTATACTCATTACTCTTATTATTATCAATCTAACTCATATTATTAGCCATATTATACTTATATGATCGATAGAACGACAATTACTATACTCATTACTCTTATTATTATCAATCTAACTCATATTATTAGCCATATTATGCTTATATGATCGATAGGACGACAATTACTATACTTATTACACTCACTATTATCAATCTGACTCATATTATTAACCATATTATGCAGATATGATCGATAGAACGACAATTACTATACTTATTACTCTTATTATTATCAATCTCACTCATATTATTAGCCATATTATACTTATATGATCGATAGAACGACAATTACTATACTCATTACTCTTATTATTATCAATCTAGCTCATATTATTAGCCATATTATGCTTATATGATCAATAGGACGACAATTACTCTACTTCTTACTCTTATTATTATCAATCCAACTCATATTATTAGCCATATTATGCTTATGTGATCGGTAGAACGATAATTACTCTACTTCTTACTCTTATTATTATCAATCCAACTCATATTATTAGCCATATTATGCTTATATGATCGATAGAACGACAATTACTCCACATTTTACGCTTATTATTATCAATCTAACTCATCTTATTAGCCATATAGTGCTTATATGATCGATAGAACGACAATTACTATACTTATTACTCTTATTATTATCAATCTCACTCATATTATTAGCCATATTATGCTTATATGATCGATAGAACTACAATTACTCTACTTATTACACTCACTATTATCAATCTAACTCATATTATTAACCATATTATGCAGATATGATCGATAGAACGACAGTTACTATACTTATTACACTCACTATTATCAATCTAAGTGATATTATTAACCATATTATGCAGATATGATCTATAGAACGACAATTACTCTACTTATTACACTCACTATTATCACTCTAACTCATATTATTAGCCATATTATGCTTATATGATCGATAGGACGACAATTACTATACTTATTACACTCACTATTATCAATCTGACTCATATTATTAACCATATTATGCAGATATGATCGATAGAACGACAATTACTATACTTATTACTCTTATTATTATCAATCTCACTCATATTATTAGCCATATTATGCTTATATGATCGATAGAACGACAATTACTATACTCATTACTCTTATTATTATCAATCTAGCTCATATTATTAGCCATATTATGCTTGTATGATCGATAGAACGACAATTACTATACTTTTTACTCTTATTATTATCAATCCAACTCATATTATTAGCCATATTATGCTTATATGATCGGTAGAACGATAATTACTATACTTATTACTCTTATTATTATCAATCTAACTCATATTATTAGCCATATTATGCTTAAATGATTGATAGAACTGCAATTACTATACCTATTACTCTTATTATTATCAATCTAACTCATATTAATAGCCATATAATGCTTATATGATCGATAGAACGACAATTACTATACCTATTACTCTTATAATTATCAATCTAACCCATATTATTAACCATATTATGATTATATGATCGATAGAACGACAATTGCTATACTCACTACTCTTATTATTATCAATCTCACTCATATTATTAGCCATATTATGCTTAAATGATCGATAGAACGACATTTACTATACTCATTACTCTTATTATTATCAATCTAACTCATATTATTAGCCATATTATACTTATATGATCGATAGAACGACAATTACTATACTCATTACTCTTATTATTATCAATCCAGATCATATTATTAGCCATATTATGCTTACATGATCGATAGAACGACAAGTACTATACTTATTACTCTTATTATTATCAATCTAACACATATTATTAACCATATTATGCTTATACGATCGATAGAACGACAATTACTATACTTATTACACTCACTATTATCAATCTAACTCCTATTATTAACCATATTATGCAGATATGATCGATAGAACGACAATTACTATACTCATTACTCTTATTATTATCAATCTATCTCATATTATTAGCCATATTATGCTTATATGATCGATAGAACGACAATTACTATACTTTTTACTCTTATTATTATCAATCTAACTCATATTATTAGCCATATTATGCTTATATGATCGGTAGAACGATAATTACTATACTTATTACTCTTATTATTATCAATCTAACTCATATTATTGGGCATATTATGCTTATATGATCGATAGAACTACAATTACTATACTTATTACACTCACTATTATCAATCTAACTGATATTATTAACCATATTATGCAGATATGATCTATAGAACGACAATTACTGTACTTATTACTCTTATTATTATAAATCTATCTCATATTATTAGCCATATTATGCTTATGTCATCGACAGAACGACAATTACTATACCTATTACTCTTATTATTATCAATCTAACTCATATTATTAGCCATATTATGCTTATATGATCGATAGGACGACAATTACTATACTTATTACACTCACTATTATCAATCTAACTCATATTATTAACCATATTATACAGATATGATCGATAGAACGACAATTACTATACTCATTACTCTTATTATTATCAATCTAACTCATATTATTAGCCATATTATGCTTATATGATCGATAGAACGGCAATTACTATACTCATTACTCTTATTATTATCAATCTAACTCATATTATTAGCCATATTATACTTATATGATCGATAGAACGACATTTACTATACTCATTACTCTTATTATTATCAATCTAACTCATATTATTAGCCATATTATACTTATATGATCGATAGAACGACAATTACTATACTCATTACTCTTATTATTATCAATCTAGATCATATTATTAGCCATATTATGCTTACATGATCGATAGAACGACAATTACTATACCTATTACTCTTATTATTATCAATCTAACTCATATTATTAGCCATATTATGCTTATATGATCGATAGGACGACAATTACTATACTTATTACACTCACTATTATCAATCTGACTCATATTATTAACCATATTATGCAGATATGATCGATAGAACGACAATTACTATACTTATTACTCTTATTATTATCAATCTCACTCATATTATTAGCCATATTATACTTATATGATCGATAGAACGACAATTACTATACTCATTACTCTTATTAATATCAATCTAGCTCATATTATTAGCCATATTATGCTTATATGATCAATAGGACGACAATTACTCTACTTCTTACTCTTATTATTATCAATCCAACTCATATTATTAGCCATATAGTGCTTATATGATCGATAGAACGACAATTACTATACTTATTACTCTTATTATTATCAATCTCACTCATATTATTAGCCATATTATGCTTATATGATCGATAGAACTACAATTACTGTACTTATTACACTCACTATTATCAATCTAACTCATATTATTAACCATATTATGCAGATATGATCGATAGAACGACAGTTACTATACTTATTACACTCACTATTATCAATCTAAGTGATATTATTAACCATATTATGCAGATATGATCTATAGAACGACAATTACTCTACTTATTACACTCACTATTACCAATCTAACTCATATTATTAACCATATTATGCAGATATGATCGATAGAACGACAGTTACTATACTTATTACACTCACTATTATCAATCTAAGTGATATTATTAACCATATTATGCAGATATGATCTATAGAACGACAATTACTATACTTATTACTCTTATTATTATAAATCTATCTCATATTATTAGCCATATTTTGCTCATATGATCGATAGAACGACAATTGCTATACTCACTACTCTTATTATTATCAATCCAACTCATATTATTAGCCATATTATGCTTATATGATCGATAGAACGACAATTACTATACTCATTACTCTTATTATTATCAATCTAACTCATATTATTAGCCATATTATGCTTGTATGATCGATAGAACGACAATTACTATACATATTACTCTTATTATTATCAATCTAACTCATATTATTAGCTATATTAGTGCTTATGTCATAGTCAGAACGACAATTACTATACACATTACTCTTATTATTATGAATCTAACTCATATTATTAACCATATTATGCAGATATGATTTATAGAACTACAATTACTATACTTATTGCTCTTATTATTATCAATCTAACTCATATTATTAGCCATATTATGCTTATATGATCGACAGAACGACAATTACTATACTTATTACACTCACTATTATCAATCTAACTCATATTACTAACCATATTATGCAGATATGATCGATAGAACGACAATTACTATACTTATTACTCTTATTATTATCAATCTAACTCATATTATTAGCCATATTATGCTTAAATGATTGATAGAACTGCAATTTCTATACTTATTACTCTTATTATTATCAATCTAACTCATATTATTAGCCATATAATGCTTATATGATCGATAGAACTACAATTACTATACCTGTTACTCTTATAATTATCAATCTAACCCATATTATTAGCCATATTATGATTATATGATCGATAGAACGACAATTACTATACTTATTACTCTTATTATTATCAATCTCACTCATATTATTAGCCATATTATGCTTAAATGATCGATAGAACGACATTTACTATACTCATTACTCTTATTATTATCAATCTAACTCATATTATTAGCCATATTATACTTATATGATCGATAGGACGACAATTACTATACTCATTACTCTTATTATTATCAATCTAGATCATATTATTAGCCATATTATGCTTACATGATCGATAGAACGACAATTACTATACCTATTACTCTTATTATTATCAATCTAACTCATATTATTAGGCATATTATGCTTATATGATCGATAGGACGCCAATTACTATACTTATTACACTCACTATTATCAATCTGACTCATATTATTAACCATATTATGCAGATATGATCGATAGAACGACAATTACTATACTTATTACTCTTATTATTATCAATCTCACTCATATTATTAGCCATATTATACTTATATGATCGATAGAACGACAATTACTATACTCATTACTCTTATTGTTATCAATCTAGCTCATATTATTAGCCATATTATGCTTATATGATCAATAGGACGACAATTACTCTACTTCTTACTCTTATTATTATCAATCCAACTCATATTATTAGCCATATAGTGCTTATATGATCGATAGAACGACAATTACTATACGTATTACTCTTATTATTATCAATCTCACTCATATTATTAGCCATATTATGCTTATATGATCGATAGAACTACAATTACTCTACTTATTACACTCACTATTATCAATCTAACTCATATTATTAACCATATTATGCAGATATGATCGATAGAACGACAGTTACTATACTTATTACACTCACTATTATCAATCTAAGTGATATTATTAACCATATTATGCAGATATGATCTATAGAACGACAATTACTCTACTTATTACACTCACTATTATCAATCTAACTCATATTATTAACCATATTATGCAGATATGATCGATAGAACGACAGTTACTATACTTATTACACTCACTATTATCAATCTAAGTGATATTATTAACCATATTATGCAGATATGATCTATAGAACGACAATTACTATACTTATTACTCTTATTATTATAAATCTATCTCATATTATTAGCCATATTTTGCTCATATGGTCGATAGAACGACAATTGCTATACTCACTACTCTTATTATTATCAATCCAACTCATATTATTAGCCATATTATGCTTATATGATCGATAGAACGACAATTACTATACTCATTACTCTTATTATTATCAATCTAACTCATATTATTAGCCATATTATGCTTGTATGATCGATAGAACGACAATTACTATACATATTACTCTTATTATTATCAATCTAACTCATATTATTAGCTATATTAGTGCTTATGTCATCGTCAGAACGACAATTACTATACACATTACTCTTATTATTATGAATCTAACTCATATTATTAACCATATTATGCAGATATGATTTATAGAACTACAATTACTATACTTATTGCTCTTATTATTATCAATCTAACTCATATTATTAGCCATATTATGCTTATATGATCGACAGAACGACAATTACTATACTTATTACACTCACTATTATCAATCTAACTCATATTACTAACCATATTATGCAGATATGATCGATAGAACGACAATTACTATACTTATTACTCTTATTATTATCAATCTAACTCATATTATTAGCCATATTATGCTTAAATGATTGATAGAACTGCAATTTCTATACTTATTACTCTTATTATTATCAATCTAACTCATATTATTAGCCATATAATGCTTATATGATCGATAGAACTACAATTACTATACCTGTTACTCTTATAATTATCAATCTAACCCATATTATTAGCCATATTATGATTATATGATCGATAGAACGACAATTACTATACTTATTACTCTTATTATTATCAATCTAACTCATATTATTAGCCATATAGTGCTTATATGATCGATAGAACGACAATTACTATACTTATTACTCTTATTATTATCAATCTCACTCATATTATTAGCCATATTATGCTTATATGATCGATAGAACTACAATTACTCTACTTATTACACTCACTATTATCAATCTAACTCATATTATTAACCATATTATGCAGATATGATCGATAGAACGACAGTTACTATACTTATTACACTCACTATTATCAATCTAAGTGATATTATTAACCATATTATGCAGATATGATCTATAGAACGACAATTACTCTACTTATTACACTCACTATTATCAATCTAACTCATATTATTAACCATATTATGCAGATATGATCGATAGAACGACAGTTACTATACTTATTACACTCACTATTATCAATCTAAGTGATATTATTAACCATATTATGCAGATATGATCTATAGAACGACAATTACTATTCTTATTACTCTTATTATTATAAATCTATCTCATATTATTAGCCATATTTTGCTCATATGATCGATAGAACGACAATTGCTATACTCACTACTCTTATTATTATCAATCCAACTCATATTATTAGCCATATTATGCTTATATGATCGATAGAACGACAATTACTATACTCATTACTCTTATTATTATCAATCTAACTCATATTATTAGCCATATTATGCTTGTATGATCGATAGAACGACAATTACTATACATATTACTCTTATTATTATCAATCTAACTCATATTATTAGCCATATTAGTGCTTATGTCATCGTCAGAACGACAATTACTATACACATTACTCTTATTATTATGAATCTAACTCATATTATTAACCATATTATGCAGATATGATTTATAGAACTACAATTACTATACTTATTGCTCTTATTATTATCAATCTAACTCATATTATTAGCCATATTATGCTTATATGATCGACAGAACGACAATTACTATACTTATTACACTCACTATTATCAATCTAACTCATATTACTAACCATATTATGCAGATATGATCGATAGAACGACATTTACTATACTCATTACTCTTATTATTATCAATCTAACTCATATTATTAGCCATATTATACTTATATGATCGATAGAACGACAATTACTATACTCATTACTCTTATTATTATCAATCTAACTCATATTATTAGCCATATTATGCTTATATGATCGATAGGACGACAATTACTATACTTATTACTCTTATTATTATCAATCTAACTCATATTATTGGGCATATTATGCTTATATGATCGATAGAACTACAATTACTATACTTATTACACTCACTATTATCAATCTAACTGATATTATTAACCATATTATGCAGATATGATCTATAGAACGACAATTACTGTACTTATTACTCTTATTATTATAAATCTATCTCATATTATTAGCCATATTATGCTTATGTCATCGACAGAACGACAATTACTATACATATTACTCTTATTATTATGAATGTAACTCATATTATTAACCATATTATGCTTATGTCATCGACAGAACGACAATTACTATACCTATTACTCTTATTATTATCAATCTAACTCATATTATTAGCCATATTATGCTTATATGATCGATAGGACGACAATTACTATACTTATTACACTCACTATTATCAATCTAACTCATATTATTAACCATATTATACAGATATGATCGATAGAACGACAATTACTATACTCATTACTCTTATTATTATCAACCTAACTCATATTATTAGCCATATTATGCTTATATGATCGATAGAACGGCAATTACTATACTCATTACTCTTATTATTATCAATCTAACTCATATTATTAGCCATATTATACTTATATGATCGATAGAACGACATTTACTATACTCATTACTCTTATTATTATCAATCTAACTCATATTATTAGCCATATTATACTTATATGATCGATAGAACGACAATTACTATACTCATTACTCTTATTATTATCAATCTAGATCATATTATTAGCCATATTATGCTTACATGATCGATAGAACGACAATTACTATACCTATTACTCTTATTATTATCAATCTAACTCATATTATTAGCCATATTATGCTTATATGATCGATAGGACGACAATTACTATACTTATTACACTCACTATTATCAATCTGACTCATATTATTAACCATATTATGCAGATATGATCGATAGAACGACAATTACTATACTTATTACTCTTATTATTATCAATCTCACTCATATTATTAGCCATATTATACTTATATGATCGATAGAACGACAATTACTATACTCATTACTCTTATTATTATCAATCTAGCTCATATTATTAGCCATATTATGCTTATATGATCAATAGGACGACAATTACTCTACTTCTTACTCTTATTATTATCAATCCAACTCATATTATTAGCCATATAGTGCTTATATGATCGATAGAACGACAATTACTATACTTATTACTCTTATTATTATCAATCTCACTCATATTATTAGCCATATTATGCTTATATGATCGATAGAACTACAATTACTCTACTTATTACACTCACTATTATCAATCTAACTCATATTATTAACCATATTATGCAGATATGATCGATAGAACGACAGTTACTATACTTATTACACTCACTATTATCAATCTAAGTGATATTATTAACCATATTATGCAGATATGATCTATAGAACGACAATTACTCTACTTATTACACTCACTATTATCAATCTAACTCATATTATTAACCATATTATGCAGATATGATCGATAGAACGACAGTTACTATACTTATTACACTCACTATTATCAATCTAAGTGATATTATTAACCATATTATGCAGATATGATCTATAGAACGACAATTACTATACTTATTACTCTTATTATTATAAATCTATCTCATATTATTAGCCATATTTTGCTCATATGGTCGATAGAACGACAATTGCTATACTCACTACTCTTATTATTATCAATCCAACTCATATTATTAGCCATATTATGCAGATATGATCGATAGAACGACAATTACTATACTTATTACTCTTATTATTATCAATCTCACTCATATTATTAGCCATATTATACTTATATGATCGATAGAACGACAATTACTATACTCATTACTCTTATTATTATCAATCTAGCTCATATTATTAGCCATATTATGCTTATATGATCAATAGGACGACAATTACTCTACTTCTTACTCTTATTATTATCAATCCAACTCATATTATTAGCCATATAGTGCTTATATGATCGATAGAACGACAATTACTATACTTATTACTCTTATTATTATCAATCTCACTCATATTATTAGCCATATTATGCTTATATGATCGATAGAACTACAATTACTCTACTTATTACACTCACTATTATCAATCTAACTCATATTATTAACCATATTATGCAGATATGATCGATAGAACGACAGTTACTATACTTATTACACTCACTATTATCAATCTAAGTGATATTATTAACCATATTATGCAGATATGATCTATAGAACGACAATTACTCTACTTATTACACTCACTATTATCAATCTAACTCATATTATTAACCATATTATGCAGATATGATCGATAGAACGACAGTTACTATACTTATTACACTCACTATTATCAATCTAAGTGATATTATTAACCATATTATGCAGATATGATCTATAGAACGACAATTACTATACTTATTACTCTTATTATTATAAATCTATCTCATATTATTAGCCATATTTTGCTCATATGGTCGATAGAACGACAATTGCTATACTCACTACTCTTATTATTATCAATCCAACTCATATTATTAGCCATATTATGCTTATATGATCGATAGAACGACAATTACTATACTCATTACTCTTATTATTATCAATCTAACTCATATCATTAGCCATATTATGCTTGTATGATCGATAGAACGACAATTACTATACATATTACTCTTATTATTATCAATCTAACTCATATTATTAGCTATATTAGTGCTTATGTCATCGTCAGAACGACAATTACTATACACATTACTCTTATTATTATGAATCTAACTCATATTATTAACCATATTATGCAGATATGATTTATAGAACTACAATTACTATACTTATTGCTCTTATTATTATCAATCTAACTCATATTATTAGCCATATTATGCTTATATGATCGACAGAACGACAATTACTATACTTATTACACTCACTATTATCAATCTAACTCATATTACTAACCATATTATGCAGATATGATCGATAGAACGACAATTACTATACTTATTACTCTTATTATTATCAATCTAACTCATATTATTAGCCATATTATGCTTAAATGATTGATAGAACTGCAATTTCTATACTTATTACTCTTATTATTATCAATCTAACTCATATTATTAGCCGTATAATGCTTATATGATCGATAGAACTACAATTACTATACCTGTTACTCTTATAATTATCAATCTAACCCATATTATTAGCCATATTATGATTATATGATCGATAGAACGACAATTACTATACTTATTACTCTTATTATTATCAATCTAACTCATATTATTAGCCATATAGTGCTTATATGATCGATAGAACGACAATTACTATACTTATTACTCTTATTATTATCAATCTCACTCATATTATTAGCCATATTATGCTTATATGATCGATAGAACTACAATTACTCTACTTATTACACTCACTATTATCAATCTAACTCATATTATTAACCATATTATGCAGATATGATCGATAGAACGACAGTTACTATACTTATTACACTCACTATTATCAATCTAAGTGATATTATTAACCATATTATGCAGATATGATCTATAGAACGACAATTACTCTACTTATTACACTCACTATTATCAATCTAACTCATATTATTAACCATATTATGCAGATATGATCGATAGAACGACAGTTACTATACTTATTACACTCACTATTATCAATCTAAGTGATATTATTAACCATATTATGCAGATATGATCTATAGAACGACAATTACTATTCTTATTACTCTTATTATTATAAATCTATCTCATATTATTAGCCATATTTTGCTCATATGATCGATAGAACGACAATTGCTATACTCACTACTCTTATTATTATCAATCCAACTCATATTATTAGCCATATTATGCTTATATGATCGATAGAACGACAATTACTATACTCATTACTCTTATTATTATCAATCTAACTCATATTATTAGCCATATTATGCTTGTATGATCGATAGAACGACAATTACTATACATATTACTCTTATTATTATCAATCTAACTCATATTATTAGCCATATTAGTGCTTATGTCATCGTCAGAACGACAATTACTATACACATTACTCTTATTATTATGAATCTAACTCATATTATTAACCATATTATGCAGATATGATTTATAGAACTACAATTACTATACTTATTGCTCTTATTATTATCAATCTAACTCATATTATTAGCCATATTATGCTTATATGATCGACAGAACGACAATTACTATACTTATTACACTCACTATTATCAATCTAACTCATATTACTAACCATATTATGCAGATATGATCGATAGAACGACATTTACTATACTCATTACTCTTATTATTATCAATCTAACTCATATTATTAGCCATATTATACTTATATGATCGATAGAACGACAATTACTATACTCATTACTCTTATTATTATCAATCTAACTCATATTATTAGCCATATTATGCTTATATGATCGATAGGACGACAATTACTATACTTATTACTCTTATTATTATCAATCTAACTCATATTATTGGGCATATTATGCTTATATGATCGATAGAACTACAATTACTATACTTATTACACTCACTATTATCAATCTAACTGATATTATTAACCATATTATGCAGATATGATCTATAGAACGACAATTACTGTACTTATTACTCTTATTATTATAAATCTATCTCATATTATTAGCCATATTATGCTTATGTCATCGACAGAACGACAATTACTATACATATTACTCTTATTATTATGAATGTAACTCATATTATTAACCATATTATGCTTATGTCATCGACAGAACGACAATTACTATACCTATTACTCTTATTATTATCAATCTAACTCATATTATTAGCCATATTATGCTTATATGATCGATAGGACGACAATTACTATACTTATTACACTCACTATTATCAATCTAACTCATATTATTAACCATATTATACAGATATGATCGATAGAACGACAATTACTATACTCATTACTCTTATTATTATCAACCTAACTCATATTATTAGCCATATTATGCTTATATGATCGATAGAACGGCAATTACTATACTCATTACTCTTATTATTATCAATCTAACTCATATTATTAGCCATATTATACTTATATGATCGATAGAACGACATTTACTATACTCATTACTCTTATTATTATCAATCTAACTCATATTATTAGCCATATTATACTTATATGATCGATAGAACGACAATTACTATACTCATTACTCTTATTATTATCAATCTAGATCATATTATTAGCCATATTATGCTTACATGATCGATAGAACGACAATTACTATACCTATTACTCTTATTATTATCAATCTAACTCATATTATTAGCCATATTATGCTTATATGATCGATAGGACGACAATTACTATACTTATTACACTCACTATTATCAATCTGACTCATATTATTAACCATATTATGCAGATATGATCGATAGAACGACAATTACTATACTTATTACTCTTATTATTATCAATCTCACTCATATTATTAGCCATATTATACTTATATGATCGATAGAACGACAATTACTATACTCATTACTCTTATTAATATCAATCTAGCTCATATTATTAGCCATATTATGCTTATATGATCAATAGGACGACAATTACTCTACTTCTTACTCTTATTATTATCAATCCAACTCATATTATTAGCCATATAGTGCTTATATGATCGATAGAACGACAATTACTATACTTATTACTCTTATTATTATCAATCTCACTCATATTATTAGCCATATTATGCTTATATGATCGATAGAACTACAATTACTCTACTTATTACACTCACTATTATCAATCTAACTCATATTATTAACCATATTATGCAGATATGATCGATAGAACGACAGTTACTATACTTATTACACTCACTATTATCAATCTAAGTGATATTATTAACCATATTATGCAGATATGATCTATAGAACGACAATTACTCTACTTATTACACTCACTATTATCAATCTAACTCATATTATTAACCATATTATGCAGATATGATCGATAGAACGACAGTTACTATACTTATTACACTCACTATTATCAATCTAAGTGATATTATTAACCATATTATGCAGATATGATCTATAGAACGACAATTACTATACTTATTACTCTTATTATTATAAATCTATCTCATATTATTAGCCATATTTTGCTCATATGATCGATAGAACGACAATTGCTATACTCACTACTCTTATTATTATCAATCCAACTCATATTATTAGCCATATTATGCTTATATGATCGATAGAACGACAATTACTATACTCATTACTCTTATTATTATCAATCTAACTCATATTATTAGCCATATTATGCTTGTATGATCGATAGAACGACAATTACTATACATATTACTCTTATTATTATCAATCTAACTCATATTATTAGCCATATTAGTGCTTATGTCATCGTCAGAACGACAATTACTATACACATTACTCTTATTATTATGAATCTAACTCATATTATTAACCATATTATGCAGATATGATTTATAGAACTACAATTACTATACTTATTACTCTTATTATTATCAATCTAGATCATATTATTAGCCATATTATGCTTACATGATCGATAGAACGACAATTACTATACCTATTACTCTTATTATTATCAATCTAACTCATATTATTAGCCATATTATGCTTATATGATCGATAGGACGACAATTACTATACTTATTACACTCACTATTATCAATCTGACTCATATTATTAACCATATTATGCAGATATGATCGATAGAACGACAATTTCTATACTTATTACTCTTATTATTATCAATCTAAGTGATATTATTAACCATATTATGCAGATATGATCTATAGAACGACAATTACTCTACTTATTACACTCACTATTATCAATCTAACTCATATTATTAACCATATTATGCAGATATGATCGATAGAACGACAGTTACTATACTTATTACACTCACTATTATCAATCTAAGTGATATTATTAACCATATTATGCAGATATGATCTATAGAACGACAATTACTATACTTATTACTCTTATTATTATAAATCTATCTCATATTATTAGCCATATTTTGCTCATATGATCGATAGAACGACAATTGCTATACTCACTACTCTTATTATTATCAATCCAACTCATATTATTAGCCATATTATGCTTATATGATCGATAGAACGACAATTACTATACTCATTACTCTTATTATTATCAATCTAACTCATATTATTAGCCATATTATGCTTGTATGATCGATAGAACGACAATTACTATACATATTACTCTTATTATTATCAATCTAACTCATATTATTAGCCATATTAGTGCTTATGTCATCGTCAGAACGACAATTACTATACACATTACTCTTATTATTATGAATCTAACTCATATTATTAACCATATTATGCAGATATGATTTATAGAACTACAATTACTATACTTATTGCTCTTATTATTATCAATCTAACTCATATTATTAGCCATATTATGCTTATATGATCGACAGAACGACAATTACTATACTTATTACACTCACTATTATCAATCTAACTCATATTACTAACCATATTATGCAGATATGATCGATAGAACGACAATTACTATACTTATTACTCTTATTATTATCAATCTAACTCATATTATTAGCCATATTATGCTTAAATGATTGATAGAACTGCAATTTCTATACTTATTACTCTTATTATTATCAATCTAACTCATATTATTAGCCGTATAATGCTTATATGATCGATAGAACTACAATTACTATACCTGTTACTCTTATAATTATCAATCTAACCCATATTATTAGCCATATTATGATTATATGATCGATAGAACGACAATTACTATACTTATTACTCTTATTATTATCAATCTAACTCATATTATTAGCCATATAGTGCTTATATGATCGATAGAACGACAATTACTATACTTATTACTCTTATTATTATCAATCTCACTCATATTATTAGCCATATTATGCTTATATGATCGATAGAACTACAATTACTCTACTTATTACACTCACTATTATCAATCTAACTCATATTATTAACCATATTATGCAGATATGATCGATAGAACGACAGTTACTATACTTATTACACTCACTATTATCAATCTAAGTGATATTATTAACCATATTATGCAGATATGATCTATAGAACGACAATTACTCTACTTATTACACTCACTATTATCAATCTAACTCATATTATTAACCATATTATGCAGATATGATCGATAGAACGACAGTTACTATACTTATTACACTCACTATTATCAATCTAAGTGATATTATTAACCATATTATGCAGATATGATCTATAGAACGACAATTACTATTCTTATTACTCTTATTATTATAAATCTATCTCATATTATTAGCCATATTTTGCTCATATGATCGATAGAACGACAATTGCTATACTCACTACTCTTATTATTATCAATCCAACTCATATTATTAGCCATATTATGCTTATATGATCGATAGAACGACAATTACTATACATATTACTCTTATTATTATCAATCTAACTCATATTATTAGCCATATTAGTGCTTATGTCATCGTCAGAACGACAATTACTATACACATTACTCTTATTATTATGAATCTAACTCATATTATTAACCATATTATGCAGATATGATTTATAGAACTACAATTACTATACTTATTGCTCTTATTATTATCAATCTAACTCATATTATTAGCCATATTATGCTTATATGATCGACAGAACGACAATTACTATACTTATTACACTCACTATTATCAATCTAACTCATATTACTAACCATATTATGCAGATATGATCGATAGAACGACATTTACTATACTCATTACTCTTATTATTATCAATCTAACTCATATTATTAGCCATATTATACTTATATGATCGATAGAACGACAATTACTATACTCATTACTCTTATTATTATCAATCTAACTCATATTATTAGCCATATTATGCTTATATGATCGATAGGACGACAATTACTATACTTATTACTCTTATTATTATCAATCTAACTCATATTATTGGGCATATTATGCTTATATGATCGATAGAACTACAATTACTATACTTATTACACTCACTATTATCAATCTAACTGATATTATTAACCATATTATGCAGATATGATCTATAGAACGACAATTACTGTACTTATTACTCTTATTATTATAAATCTATCTCATATTATTAGCCATATTATGCTTATGTCATCGACAGAACGACAATTACTATACATATTACTCTTATTATTATGAATGTAACTCATATTATTAACCATATTATGCTTATGTCATCGACAGAACGACAATTACTATACCTATTACTCTTATTATTATCAATCTAACTCATATTATTAGCCATATTATGCTTATATGATCGATAGGACGACAATTACTATACTTATTACACTCACTATTATCAATCTAACTCATATTATTAACCATATTATACAGATATGATCGATAGAACGACAATTACTATACTCATTACTCTTATTATTATCAACCTAACTCATATTATTAGCCATATTATGCTTATATGATCGATAGAACGGCAATTACTATACTCATTACTCTTATTATTATCAATCTAACTCATATTATTAGCCATATTATACTTATATGATCGATAGAACGACATTTACTATACTCATTACTCTTATTATTATCAATCTAACTCATATTATTAGCCATATTATACTTATATGATCGATAGAACGACAATTACTATACTCATTACTCTTATTATTATCAATCTAGATCATATTATTAGCCATATTATGCTTACATGATCGATAGAACGACAATTACTATACCTATTACTCTTATTATTATCAATCTAACTCATATTATTAGCCATATTATGCTTATATGATCGATAGGACGACAATTACTATACTTATTACACTCACTATTATCAATCTGACTCATATTATTAACCATATTATGCAGATATGATCGATAGAACGACAATTACTATACTTATTACTCTTATTATTATCAATCTCACTCATATTATTAGCCATATTATACTTATATGATCGATAGAACGACAATTACTATACTCATTACTCTTATTAATATCAATCTAGCTCATATTATTAGCCATATTATGCTTATATGATCAATAGGACGACAATTACTCTACTTCTTACTCTTATTATTATCAATCCAACTCATATTATTAGCCATATAGTGCTTATATGATCGATAGAACGACAATTGCTATACTCACTACTCTTATTATTATCAATCCAACTCATATTATTAGCCATATTATGCTTATATGATCGATAGAACGACAATTACTATACTCATTACTCTTATTATTATCAATCTAACTCATATTATTAGCCATATTATGCTTGTATGATCGATAGAACGACAATTACTATACATATTACTCTTATTATTATCAATCTAACTCATATTATTAGCCATATTAGTGCTTATGTCATCGTCAGAACGACAATTACTATACACATTACTCTTATTATTATGAATCTAACTCATATTATTAACCATATTATGCAGATATGATTTATAGAACTACAATTACTATACTTATTACTCTTATTATTATCAATCTAGATCATATTATTAGCCATATTATGCTTACATGATCGATAGAACGACAATTACTATACCTATTACTCTTATTATTATCAATCTAACTCATATTATTAGCCATATTATGCTTATATGATCGATAGGACGACAATTACTATACTTATTACACTCACTATTATCAATCTGACTCATATTATTAACCATATTATGCAGATATGATCGATAGAACGACAATTTCTATACTTATTACTCTTATTATTATCAATCTAAGTGATATTATTAACCATATTATGCAGATATGATCTATAGAACGACAATTACTCTACTTATTACACTCACTATTATCAATCTAACTCATATTATTAACCATATTATGCAGATATGATCGATAGAACGACAGTTACTATACTTATTACACTCACTATTATCAATCTAAGTGATATTATTAACCATATTATGCAGATATGATCTATAGAACGACAATTACTATACTTATTACTCTTATTATTATAAATCTATCTCATATTATTAGCCATATTTTGCTCATATGATCGATAGAACGACAATTGCTATACTCACTACTCTTATTATTATCAATCCAACTCATATTATTAGCCATATTATGCTTATATGATCGATAGAACGACAATTACTATACTCATTACTCTTATTATTATCAATCTAACTCATATTATTAGCCATATTATGCTTGTATGATCGATAGAACGACAATTACTATACATATTACTCTTATTATTATCAATCTAACTCATATTATTAGCCATATTAGTGCTTATGTCATCGTCAGAACGACAATTGCTATACACATTACTCTTATTATTATGAATCTAACTCATATTATTAACCATATTATGCAGATATGATTTATAGAACTACAATTACTATACTTATTGCTCTTATTATTATCAATCTAACTCATATTATTAGCCATATTATGCTTATATGATCGATAGGACGACAATTACTATACTTATTACACTCACTATTATCAATCTGACTCATATTATTAACCATATTATGCAGATATGATCGATAGAACGACAATTACTATACTTATTACTCTTATTATTATCAATCTCACTCATATTATTAGCCATATTATACTTATATGATCGATAGAACGACAATTACTATACTCATTACTCTTATTAATATCAATCTAGCTCATATTATTAGCCATATTATGCTTATATGATCAATAGGACGACAATTACTCTACTTCTTACTCTTATTATTATCAATCCAACTCATATTATTAGCCATATAGTGCTTATATGATCGATAGAACGACAATTACTATACTTATTACTCTTATTATTATCAATCTCACTCATATTATTAGCCATATTATGCTTATATGATCGATAGAACTACAATTACTCTACTTATTACACTCACTATTATCAATCTAACTCATATTATTAACCATATTATGCAGATATGATCGATAGAACGACAGTTACTATACTTATTACACTCACTATTATCAATCTAAGTGATATTATTAACCATATTATGCAGATATGATCTATAGAACGACAATTACTCTACTTATTACACTCACTATTATCAATCTAACTCATATTATTAACCATATTATGCAGATATGATCGATAGAACGACAGTTACTATACTTATTACACTCACTATTATCAATCTAAGTGATATTATTAACCATATTATGCAGATATGATCTATAGAACGACAATTACTATACTTATTACTCTTATTATTATAAATCTATCTCATATTATTAGCCATATTTTGCTCATATGATCGATAGAACGACAATTGCTATACTCACTACTCTTATTATTATCAATCCAACTCATATTATTAGCCATATTATGCTTATATGATCGATAGAACGACAATTACTATACTCATTACTCTTATTATTATCAATCTAACTCATATTATTAGCCATATTATGCTTGTATGATCGATAGAACGACAATTACTATACATATTACTCTTATTATTATCAATCTAACTCATATTATTAGCCATATTAGTGCTTATGTCATCGTCAGAACGACAATTACTATACACATTACTCTTATTATTATGAATCTAACTCATATTATTAACCATATTATGCAGATATGATTTATAGAACTACAATTACTATACTTATTACTCTTATTATTATCAATCTAGATCATATTATTAGCCATATTATGCTTACATGATCGATAGAACGACAATTACTATACCTATTACTCTTATTATTATCAATCTAACTCATATTATTAGCCATATTATGCTTATATGATCGATAGGACGACAATTACTATACTTATTACACTCACTATTATCATTCTGACTCATATTATTAACCATATTATGCAGATATGATCGATAGAACGACAATTTCTATACTTATTACTCTTATTATTATCAATCTAAGTGATATTATTAACCATATTATGCAGATATGATCTATAGAACGACAATTACTCTACTTATTACACTCACTATTATCAATCTAACTCATATTATTAACCATATTATGCAGATATGATCGATAGAACGACAGTTACTATACTTATTACACTCACTATTATCAATCTAAGTGATATTATTAACCATATTATGCAGATATGATCTATAGAACGACAATTACTATACTTATTACTCTTATTATTATAAATCTATCTCATATTATTAGCCATATTTTGCTCATATGATCGATAGAACGACAATTGCTATACTCACTACTCTTATTATTATCAATCCAACTCATATTATTAGACATATTATGCTTATATGATCGATAGAACGACAATTACTATACTCATTACTCTTATTATTATCAATCTAACTCATATTATTAGCCATATTATGCTTGTATGATCGATAGAACGACAATTACTATACATATTACTCTTATTATTATCAATCTAACTCATATTATTAGCCATATTAGTGCTTATGTCATCGTCAGAACGACAATTACTATACACATTACTCTTATTATTATGAATCTAACTCATATTATTAACCATATTATGCAGATATGATTTATAGAACTACAATTACTATACTTATTGCTCTTATTATTATCAATCTAACTCATATTATTAGCCATATTATGCTTATATGATCGACAGAACGACAATTACTATACTTATTACACTCACTATTATCAATCTAACTCATATTACTAACCATATTATGCAGATATGATCGATAGAACGACAATTACTATACTTATTACTCTTATTATTATCAATCTAACTCATATTATTAGCCATATTATGCTTAAATGATTGATAGAACTGCAATTTCTATACTTATTACTCTTATTATTATCAATCTAACTCATATTATTAGCCATATAATGCTTATATGATCGATAGAACTACAATTACTATACCTGTTACTCTTATAATTATCAATCTAACCCATATTATTAGCCATATTATGATTATATGATCGATAGAACGACAATTACTATACTTATTACTCTTATTATTATCAATCTCACTCATATTATTAGCCATATTATGCTTAAATGATCGATAGAACGACATTTACTATACTCATTACTCTTATTATTATCAATCTAACTCATATTATTAGCCATATTATACTTATATGATCGATAGGACGACAATTACTATACTCATTACTCTTATTATTATCAATCTAGATCATATTATTAGCCATATTATGCTTACATGATCGATAGAACGACAATTACTATACCTATTACTCTTATTATTATCAATCTAACTCATATTATTAGGCATATTATGCTTATATGATCGATAGGACGCCAATTACTATACTTATTACACTCACTATTATCAATCTGACTCATATTATTAACCATATTATGCAGATATGATCGATAGAACGACAATTACTATACTTATTACTCTTATTATTATCAATCTCACTCATATTATTAGCCATATTATACTTATATGATCGATAGAACGACAATTACTATACTCATTACTCTTATTATTATCAATCTAGCTCATATTATTAGCCATATTATGCTTATATGATCAATAGGACGACAATTACTCTACTTCTTACTCTTATTATTATCAATCCAACTCATATTATTAGCCATATAGTGCTTATATGATCGATAGAACGACAATTACTATACTTATTACTCTTATTATTATCAATCTCACTCATATTATTAGCCATATTATGCTTATATGATCGATAGAACTACAATTACTCTACTTATTACACTCACTATTATCAATCTAACTCATATTATTAACCATATTATGCAGATATGATCGATAGAACGACAGTTACTATACTTATTACACTCACTATTATCAATCTAAGTGATATTATTAACCATATTATGCAGATATGATCTATAGAACGACAATTACTCTACTTATTACACTCACTATTATCAATCTAACTCATATTATTAACCATATTATGCAGATATGATCGATAGAACGACAGTTACTATACTTATTACACTCACTATTATCAATCTAAGTGATATTATTAACCATATTATGCAGATATGATCTATAGAACGACAATTACTATACTTATTACTCTTATTATTATAAATCTATCTCATATTATTAGCCATATTTTGCTCATATGGTCGATAGAACGACAATTGCTATACTCACTACTCTTATTATTATCAATCCAACTCATATTATTAGCCATATTATGCTTATATGATCGATAGAACGACAATTACTATACTCATTACTCTTATTATTATCAATCTAACTCATATTATTAGCCATATTATGCTTGTATGATCGATAGAACGACAATTACTATACATATTACTCTTATTATTATCAATCTAACTCATATTATTAGCTATATTAGTGCTTATGTCATCGTCAGAACGACAATTACTATACACATTACTCTTATTATTATGAATCTAACTCATATTATTAACCATATTATGCAGATATGATTTATAGAACTACAATTACTATACTTATTGCTCTTATTATTATCAATCTAACTCATATTATTAGCCATATTATGCTTATATGATCGACAGAACGACAATTACTATACTTATTACACTCACTATTATCAATCCAACTCATATTACTAACCATATTATGCAGATATGATCGATAGAACGACAATTACTATACTTATTACTCTTATTATTATCAATCTAACTCATATTATTAGCCATATTATGCTTAAATGATTGATAGAACTGCAATTTCTATACTTATTACTCTTATTATTATCAATCTAACTCATATTATTAGCCATATAATGCTTATATGATCGATAGAACTACAATTACTATACCTGTTACTCTTATAATTATCAATCTAACCCATATTATTAGCCATATTATGATTATATGATCGATAGAACGACAATTACTATACTTATTACTCTTATTATTATCAATCTCACTCATATTATTAGCCATATTATGCTTAAATGATCGATAGAACGACATTTACTATACTCATTACTCTTATTATTATCAATCTAACTCATATTATTAGCCATATTATACTTATATGATCGATAGGACGACAATTACTATACTCATTACTCTTATTATTATCAATCTAGATCATATTATTAGCCATATTATGCTTACATGATCGATAGAACGACAATTACTATACCTATTACTCTTATTATTATCAATCTAACTCATATTATTAGGCATATTATGCTTATATGATCGATAGGACGCCAATTACTATACTTATTACACTCACTATTATCAATCTGACTCATATTATTAACCATATTATGCAGATATGATCGATAGAACGACAATTACTATACTTATTACTCTTATTATTATCAATCTCACTCATATTATTAGCCATATTATACTTATATGATCGATAGAACGACAATTACTATACTCATTACTCTTATTATTATCAATCTAGCTCATATTATTAGCCATATTATGCTTATATGATCAATAGGACGACAATTACTCTACTTCTTACTCTTATTATTATCAATCCAACTCATATTATTAGCCATATAGTGCTTATATGATCGATAGAACGACAATTACTATACTTATTACTCTTATTATTATCAATCTCACTCATATTATTAGCCATATTATGCTTATATGATCGATAGAACTACAATTACTCTACTTATTACACTCACTATTATCAATCTAACTCATATTATTAACCATATTATGCAGATATGATCGATAGAACGACAGTTACTATACTTATTACACTCACTATTATCAATCTAAGTGATATTATTAACCATATTATGCAGATATGATCTATAGAACGACAATTACTATACTTATTACTCTTATTATTATAAATCTATCTCATATTATTAGCCATATTTTGCTCATATGGTCGATAGAACGACAATTGCTATACTCACTACTCTTATTATTATCAATCCAACTCATATTATTAGCCATATTATGCTTATATGATCGATAGAACGACAATTACTATACTCATTACTCTTATTATTATCAATCTAACTCATATTATTAGCCATATTATGCTTGTATGATCGATAGAACGACAATTACTATACATATTACTCTTATTATTATCAATCTAACTCATATTATTAGCTATATTAGTGCTTATGTCATCGTCAGAACGACAATTACTATACACATTACTCTTATTATTATGAATCTAACTCATATTATTAACCATATTATGCAGATATGATTTATAGAACTACAATTACTATACTTATTGCTCTTATTATTATCAATCTAACTCATATTATTAGCCATATTATGCTTATATGATCGACAGAACGACAATTACTATACTTATTACACTCACTATTATCAATCCAACTCATATTACTAACCATATTATGCAGATATGATCGATAGAACGACAATTACTATACTTATTACTCTTATTATTATCAATCTAACTCATATTATTAGCCATATTATGCTTAAATGATTGATAGAACTGCAATTTCTATACTTATTACTCTTATTATTATCAATCTAACTCATATTATTAGCCATATAATGCTTATATGATCGATAGAACTACAATTACTATACCTGTTACTCTTATAATTATCAATCTAACCCATATTATTAGCCATATTATGATTATATGATCGATAGAACGACAATTACTATACTTATTA
The DNA here is from genome assembly GCF_050947335.1 of Megachile rotundata. Lineage (NCBI taxonomy): Eukaryota > Metazoa > Arthropoda > Insecta > Hymenoptera > Megachilidae > Megachile > Megachile rotundata. Next base: position 11,098 of record NW_027474186.1, on the reverse strand, counting down.
CTCTTATTATTATCAATCTCACTCATATTATTAGCCATATTATGCTTAAATGATCGATAGAACGACAATTACTATACTTATTACTCTTATTATTATCAATCTCACTCATATTATTAGCCATATTATGCTTAAATGATCGATAGAACGACATTTACTATACTCATTACTCTTATTATTATCAATCTAACTCATATTATTAGCCATATTATACTTATATGATCGATAGGACGACAATTACTATACTCATTACTGTTATTATTATCAATCTAGATCATATTATTAGCCATATTATGCTTACATGATCGATAGAACGACAATTACTATACCTATTACTCTTATTATTATCAATCTAACTCATATTATTAGGCATATTATGCTTATATGATCGATAGGACGCCAATTACTATACTTATTACACTCACTATTATCAATCTGACTCATATTATTAACCATATTATGCAGATATGATCGATAGAACGACAATTACTATACTTATTACTCTTATTATTATCAATCTCACTCATATTATTAGCCATATTATACTTATATGATCGATAGAACGACAATTACTATACTCATTACTCTTATTATTATCAATCTAGCTCATATTATTAGCCATATTATGCTTATATGATCAATAGGACGACAATTACTCTACTTCTTACTCTTATTATTATCAATCCAACTCATATTATTAGCCATATAGTGCTTATATGATCGATAGAACGACAATTACTATACTTATTACTCTTATTATTATCAATCTCACTCATATTATTAGCCATATTATGCTTATATGATCGATAGAACTACAATTACTCTACTTATTACACTCACTATTATCAATCTAACTCATATTATTAACCATATTATGCAGATATGATCGATAGAACGACAGTTACTATACTTATTACACTCACTATTATCAATCTAAGTGATATTATTAACCATATTATGCAGATATGATCTATAGAACGACAATTACTCTACTTATTACACTCACTATTATCAATCTAACTCATATTATTAACCATATTATGCAGATATGATCGATAGAACGACAGTTACTATACTTATTACACTCACTATTATCAATCTAAGTGATATTATTAACCATATTATGCAGATATGATCTATAGAACGACAATTACTATACTTATTACTCTTATAATTATAAATCTATCTCATATTATTAGCCATATTTTGCTCATATGGTCGATAGAACGACAATTGCTATACTCACTACTCTTATTATTATCAATCCAACTCATATTATTAGCCATATTATGCTTATATGATCGATAGAACGACAATTACTATACTCATTACTCTTATTATTATCAATCTAACTCATATTATTAGCCATATTATGCTTGTATGATCGATAGAACGACAATTACTATACATATTACTCTTATTATTATCAATCTAACTCATATTATTAGCTAAATTAGTGCTTATGTCATCGTCAGAACGACAATTACTATACACATTACTCTTATTATTATGAATCTAACTCATATTATTAACCATATTATGCAGATATGATTTATAGAACTACAATTACTATACTTATTGCTCTTATTATTATCAATCTAACTCATATTATTAGCCATATTATGCTTATATGATCGACAGAACGACAATTACTATACTTATTACACTCACTATTATCAATCTAACTCATATTACTAACCATATTATGCAGATATGATCGATAGAACGACAATTACTATACTTATTACTCTTATTATTATCAATCTAACTCATATTATTAGCCATATTATGCTTAAATGATTGATAGAACTGCAATTTCTATACTTATTACTCTTATTATTATCAATCTAACTCATATTATTAGCCATATAATGCTTATATGATCGATAGAACTACAATTACTATACCTGTTACTCTTATAATTATCAATCTAACCCATATTATTAGCCATATTATGATTATATGATCGATAGAACGACAATTACTATACTTATTACTCTTATTATTATCAATCTCACTCATATTATTAGCCATATTATGCTTAAATGATCGATAGAAAGACATTTACTATACATATTACTCTTATTATTATCAATCTAACTCATATTATTAGCCATATTATACTTATATGATCGATAGGACGACAATTACTATACTCATTACTCTTATTATTATCAATCTAGATCATATTATTAGCCATATTATGCTTACATGATCGATAGAACGACAATTACTATACCTATTACTCTTATTATTATCAATCTAACTCATATTATTAGGCATATTATGCTTATATGATCGATAGGACGACAATTACTATACTTATTACACTCACTATTATCAATCTAACTCATATTATTAACCATATTATGCAGATATGATCGATAGAACGACAATTACTATACTTATTACTCTTATTATTATGAACCTAACTCATATTATTAACCATATTATGCAGATATGATTGATAGAACTACAATTACTATACTTACTGCTCTTATTATTATCAATCTAACTCATATTATTAGCCATATTATGCTTATATGATCGACGGAACGACAATTACTATACTTATTACACTCACTATTATCAATCTAACTCATATTATTAACCATATTATGCAGATATGATCGATAGAACGACAATTACTATACTTATTACTCTTATTATTATCAATCTAACTCATATTATTAGCCATATTATGCTTATATGATCGATAGAACGACAATTACTATACTCATTACTCTTATTATTATCAATCTAGCTCATACTATTAGCCATATTATGCTTATATGATCGATAGAACGACAATTACTATACTTTTTACTCTTATTATTATCAATCCAACTCATATTATTAGCCATATTATGCTTATATGATCGGTAGAACGATAATTACTATACTTATTACTCTTATTATTATCGATCTAACTCATATTATTGGCCATATTATGCTTATATGATCGATAGATCTACAATTACTATACTTATTACTCTTATTATTATCAATCTAACACATATTATTAACCATATTATGCTTATACGATCGATAGAACGACAATTACTATACTTATTACACCCACTATTATCAATCTAACTCATATTATTAACCATATTATGCAGATATGATCGATAGAACGTCAATTACTATAGTTATTGCTCTTATTCTTATCAATCTAACTCATATTATTAGCCATATTATGCTTATGTGATCGACAGAACGACAATTACTATACTTATTACTCTTATTATTATGTATCTAACTCATATTATTAACCATATTATGCAGATATGATTGATAGAACTACAATTACTATACTTATTGCTCTAATTATTATCAATCTAACTCATATTATTAGCCATATTATGCTTATATGATCGACAGAACGACAATTACTATACTTATACCACTCACTATTATCAATCTAACTCATATTATTAGCCATATTATGCTTATATGATCGGTAGAACGATAATTACTATACTTATTACTCTTATTGTTATCAATCTAACTCATATTATTAGCCATATTATGCTTAAATGATTGATAGAACTGCAATTACTATACTTATTACTCTTATTATTATCAATCCAACTCATGTTATTAGCCATATAATGCTTATATGATCGATAGAACGACAATTACTATACCTATTACTCTTATAATTATCAATCTAACCCATATTATTAGCCATATGATGATTATATGATCGATAGAACGACAATTACTATACTTATTACTCTTATTATTATCAATCTCACTCATATTATTAGCCATATTATGCTTAAATGATCGATAGAACGACATTTACTATACCTATTACTCTTATTATTATCAATCTAACTCATATTATTAGCCACATTATGCTTATATGATCGATAGGACGACAATTACTATACTTATTACACTCACTATTATCAATCTGACTCATATTATTAACCATATTATGCAGATATGATCGATAGAACGACAATTACTATACTCATTACTCTTATTATTATCAATCTAGCTCATATTATTAGCCATATTATGCTTATATGATCGATAGAACGACAATTACTATACTTTTTACTCTTATTATTATCAATCCAACTCATATTATTAGCCATATTATGCTTATATGATCGGTAGACCGATAATTACTATACTTATTACTCTTATTATTATCAATCTAACTCATATTATTAGCCATATTATGCTTATATGATCGGTAGAACGATAATTACTATACTTTTTACTCTTATTATTATCAATCCAACTCATATTATTAGCCATATTATGCTTATATGATCGGTAGAACGATAATTACTATACTTATTACTCTTATTATTATCAATCTAACACATATTATTAACCATATTATGCTTATACGATCGATAGAACGACAATTACTATACTTATTACACCCACTATTATCAATCTAACTCATATTATTAACCATATTATGCAGATATGATCGATAGAACGTCAATTACTATAGTTATTGCTCTTATTCTTATCAATCTAACTCATATTATTAGCCATATTATGCTTATGTGATCGACAGAACGACAATTACTATACTTATTACTCTTATTATTATGTATCTAACTCATATTATTAACCATATTATGCAGATATGATTGATAGAACTACAATTACTATACTTATTGCTCTAATTATTATCAATCTAACTCATATTATTAGCCATATTATGCTTATATGATCGACAGAACGACAATTACTATACTTATACCACTCACTATTATCAATCTAACTCATATTATTAGCCATATTATGCTTATATGATCGGTAGAACGATAATTACTATACTTATTACTCTTATTGTTATCAATCTAACACATATTATTAGCCATATTATGCTTAAATGATTGATAGAACTGCAATTACTATACTTATTACTCTTATTATTATCAATCCAACTCATGTTATTAGCCATATAATGCTTATATGATCGATAGAACGACAATTACTATACATATTACTCTTATTATTATCAATCTAACTCATATTATTAGGCATATTATGCTTATATGATCGATAGGACGACAATTACTATACTTATTACACTCACTATTATCAATCTAACTCATATGATTAGCCATATTATGCAGATATGATCGATCGAACGACAATTACTATACTTATTACTCTTATTATTATCAATCCAACTCATATTATAAGCCATATAATGCTTATATGATCGATAGAACGACAATTACTATACCTATTACTCTTACAATTATCAATCTAACCCATATTATTAGCCATATTATGATTATATGATCGATAGAACGACAATTACTATACTTATTACTCTTATTATTATCAATCTCACTCATATTATTAGCCATATTATGCTTAAATGATCGATAGAACGACATTTACTATACTCATTACTCTTATTATTATCAATCTAACTCATATTATTAGCCATATTATACTTATATGATCGATAGAACGACAATTACTATACTCATTACTCTTATTATTATCAATCTAGATCATATTATTAGCCATATTATGCTTACATGATCGATAGAACGACAATTACTATACCTATTACTCTTATTATTATCAATCTAACTCATATTATTAGCCACATTATGCTTATATGATCGATAGGACGACAATTACTATACTTATTACACTCACTATTATCAATCTGACTCATATTATTAACCATATTATGCAGATATGATCGATAGAACGACAATTACTATACTCATTACTCTTATTATTATCAATCTAGCTCATATTATTAGCCATATTATGCTTATATGATCGATAGAACGACAATTACTATACTTTTTACTCTTATTATTATCAATCCAACTCATATTATTAGCCATATTATGCTTATATGATCGGTAGAACGATAATTACTATACTTATTACTCTTATTATTATCAATCTAACTCATATTATTCGCCATATTATGCTTAAATGATTGATAGAACTGCAATTACTATACCTATTACTCTTATTATTATCAATCTAACTCATATTAATAGCCATATAATGCTTATATGATCGATAGAACGACAATTACTATACCTATTACTCTTATAATTATCAATCTAACCCATATTATTAACCATATTATGATTATATGATCGATAGAACGACAATTGCTATACTCACTACTCTTATTATTATCAATCTCACTCATATTATTAGCCATATTATGCTTAAATGATCGATAGAACGACATTTACTATACTCATTACTCTTATTATTATCAATCTAACTCATATTATTAGCCATATTATACTTATATGATCGATAGAACGACAATTACTATACTCATTACTCTTATTATTATCAATCCAGATCATATTATTAGCCATATTATGCTTACATGATCGATAGAACGACAAGTACTATACTTATTACTCTTATTATTATCAATCTAACACATATTATTAACCATATTATGCTTATACGATCGATAGAACGACAATTACTATACTTATTACACTCACTATTATCAATCTAACTCATATTATTAACCATATTATGCAGATATGATCGATAGAACGTCAATTACTATAGTTATTGCTCTTATTCTTATCAATCTAACTCATATTATTAGCCATATTATGCTTATGTGATCGACAGAACGACAATTACTATACTTATTACTCTTATATTATGTATCTAACTCATATTATTAACCATATTATGCAGATATGATTGATAGAACTACAATTACTATACTTATTGCTCTAATTATTATCAATCTAACTCATATTATTAGCCATATTATGCTTATATGATCGACAGAACGACAATTACTATACTTATTACACTCACTATTATCAATCTAACTCATATTATTAGCCATATTATGCTTACATGATCGGTAGAACGATAATTACTATACTTATTACTCTTATTATTATCAATCTAACTCATATTATTAGCCATATTATGCTTAAATGATTGATAGAACTGCAATTACTATACTTATTACTCTTATTATTATCAATCCAACTCATGTTATTAGCCATATTATGCTTATATGATCGGTAGAACGATAATTACTATACTTATTACTCTTATTATTATCAATCTAACTCATATTATTAGCCATATTATGCTTAAATGATTGATAGAACTGCAATTACTATACTTATTACTCTTATTATTATCAATCCAACTCATGTTATTAACCATATTATGATTATATGATCGATAGAACGACAATTGCTATACTCACTACTCTTATTATTATCAATCTCACTCATATTATTAGCCATATTATGCTTAAATGATCGATAGAACGACATTTACTATACTCATTACTCTTATTATTATCAATCTAACTCATATTATTAGCCATATTATACTTATATGATCGATAGAACGACAATTACAATACTCATTACTCTTATTATTATCAATCCAGATCATATTATTAGCCATATTATGCTTACATGATCGATAGAACGACAAGTACTATACTTATTACTCTTATTATTATCAATCTAACACATATTATTAACCATATTATGCTTATACGATCGATAGAACGACAATTACTATACTTATTACACTCACTATTATCAATCTAACTGATATTATTAACCATATTATGCAGATATGATCTATAGAACGACAATTACTGTACTTATTACTCTTATTATTATCAATCTAACTCATATTATTAGCCATATTATGCTTATATGATCGATAGAACGACAATTACTATACTCATTACTCTTATTATTATCAATCTAGCTCATATTATTAGCCATATTATGCTTATATGATCGATAGAACGACAATTACTATACTCATTACTCTTATTATTATCAATCTAGCTCATATTATTAGCCATATTATGCTTATATGATCGATAGAACGACAATTACTATACTTTTTACTCTTATTATTATCAATCCAACTCATATTATTAGCCATATTATGCTTATATGATCGATAGAACGACAATTACTATACTCATTACTCTTATTATTATCAATCTAACTCATATTATTAGGCATATTATGCTTATATGATCGATAGGACGACAATTACTATACTTATTACACTCACTATTATCAATCTAACTCATATTATTAACCATATTATGCAGATATGATCGATAGAACGACAATTACTATACTTATTACTCTTATTATTATGAACCTAACTCATATTATTAACCATATTATGCAGATATGATTGATAGAACTACAATTACTATACTTACTGCTCTTATTATTATCAATCTAACTCATATTATTAGCCATATTATGCTTATATGATCGACGGAACGACAATTACTATACGTATTACACTCACTATTATCAATCTAACTCATATTATTAACCATATTATGCAGATATGATCGATAGAACGACAATTACTATACTTATTACTCTTATTATTATCAATCTAACTCATATTATTAGCCATATTATGCTTATATGATCGATAGAACGACAATTACTATACTCATTACTCTTATTATTATCAATCTAGCTCATATTATTAGCCATATTATGGTTATATGATCGATAGAACGACAATTACTATACTTTTTACTCTTATTATTATCAATCCAACTCATATTATTAGCCATATTATGCTTATATGATCGGTAGAACGATAATTACTATACTTATTACTCTTATTATTATCGATCTAACTCATATTATTGGCCATATTATGCTTATATGATCGATAGATCTACAATTACTATACTTATTACTCTTATTATTATCAATCTAACACATATTATTAACCATATTATGCTTATACGATCGATAGAACGACAATTACTATACTTATTACACCCACTATTATCAATCTAACTCATATTATTAACCATATTATGCAGACATGATCGATAGAACGTCAATTACTATAGTTATTGCTCTTATTCTTATCAATCTAACTCATATTATTAGCCATATTATGCTTATGTGATCGACAGAACGACAATTACTATACTTATTACTCTTATTATTATGTATCTAACTCATATTATTAACCATATTATGCAGATATGATTGATAGAACTACAATTACTATACTTATTGCTCTAATTATTATCAATCTAACTCATATTATTAGCCATATTATGCTTATATGATCGACAGAACGACAATTACTATACTTATACCACTCACTATTATCAATCTAACTCATATTATTAGCCATATTATGCTTATATGATCGGTAGAACGATAATTACTATACTTATTACTCTTATTGTTATCAATCTAACTCATATTATTAGCCATATTATGCTTAAATGATTGATAGAACTGCAATTACTATACTTATTACTCTTATTATTATCAATCCAACTCATGTTATTAGCCATATAATGCTTATATGATCGATAGAACGACAATTACTATACATATTACTCTTATTATTATCAATCTAACTCATATTATTAGGCATATTATGCTTATATGATCGATAGGACGACAATTACTATACTTATTACACTCACTATTATCAATCTAACTCATATGATTAGCCATATTATGCAGATATGATCGATCGAACGACAATTACTATACTTATTACTCTTATTATTATCAATCCAACTCATGTTATTAGCCATATAATGCTTATATGATCGATAGAACGACAATTACTATACATATTACTCTTATTATTATCAATCTAACTCATATTATTAGGCATATTATGCTTATATGATCGATAGGACGACAATTACTATACTTATTACACTCACTATTATCAATCTAACTCATATGATTAGCCATATTATGCAGATATGATCGATCGAACGACAATTACTATACTTATTACTCTTATTATTATCAATCCAACTCATATTATTAGCCATATAATGCTTATATGATCGATAGAACGACAATTACTATACCTATTACTCTTATAATTATCAATCTAACCCCATATTATTAGCCATATTATGATTATATGATCGATAGAACGACAATTACTATACTTATTACTCTTATTATTATCAATCTCACTCATATTATTAGCCATATTATGCTTAAATGATCGATAGAACGACATTTACTATACCTATTACTCTTATTATTATCAATCTAACTCATATTATTAGCCACATTATGCTTATATGATCGATAGGACGACAATTACTATACTTATTACACTCACTATTATCAATCTGACTCATATTATTAACCATATTATGCAGATATGATCGATAGAACGACAATTACTATACTCATTACTCTTATTATTATCAATCTAGCTCATATTATTAGCCATATTATGCTTATATGATCGATAGAACGACAATTACTATACTTTTTACTCTTATTATTATCAATCCAACTCATATTATTAGCCATATTATGCTTATATGATCGGTAGACCGATAATTACTATACTTATTACTCTTATTATTATCAATCTAACTCATATTATTAGCCATATTATGCTTATATGATCGGTAGAACGATAATTACTATACTTTTTTACTCTTATTACTATCAATCCAACTCATATTATTAGCCATATTATGCTTATATGATCGGTAGAACGATAATTACTATATATTACTCTTATTATTATCAATCTAACACATATTATTAACCATATTATGCTTATACGATCGATAGAACGACAATTACTATACTTATTACACCCACTATTATCAATCTAACTCATATTATTAACCATATTATGCAGATATGATCGATAGAACGTCAATTACTATAGTTATTGCTCTTATTCTTATCAATCTAACTCATATTATTAGCCATATTATGCTTATGTGATCGACAGAACGACAATTACTATACTTATTACTCTTATTATTATGTATCTAACTCATATTATTAACCATATTATGCAGATATGATTGATAGAACTACAATTACTATACTTATTGCTCTAATTATTATCAATCTAACTCATATTATTAGCCATATTATGCTTATATGATCGACAGAACGACAATTACTATACTTATACCACTCACTATTATCAATCTAACTCATATTATTAGCCATATTATGCTTATATGATCGGTAGAACGATAATTACTATACTTATTACTCTTATTGTTATCAATCTAACTCATATTATTAGCCATATTATGCTTAAATGATTGATA
>NW_027474185.1:0-72015 GCF_050947335.1 Megachile rotundata | reverse complement strand
ATCAATCTAACTCATATTATTGACCATATTATGCAGATATGATCGATAGAACGACAATTACTATACCCATTACTCTTATTGTTATCAATCTAACTCATGCTATTAGCCATATTATGGTTATATGATCGATATAACGACAATTACTATACTTATTACTCTTACTATTATCAATCTAACTCATATTATTAACCATATTATGCAGATATGATCGATAGAACGACAATTACTATACTTATTACTCTTATGATTATCAATGTAACTCATATTATTAGCCATATTGTGCTTACATGAGCGATAGAACGACAATCACTATACTTATTACTCTTATTATTATCAATCTAACTCATATTATTAACCATATTATGCTAATATGATCGATAGAACGACAATTACTATACTTATTATACTCACTGTTATCAATCTAACTCATATTATTAGCCATATTATGCAGATATGATCGATAGAACGACAATTACTATACTTATTACTCTTATTATTATCAATCTAACTCATATTATTAGCCATATTGTGCTTATATGAGCGATAGAACGACAATTACTATATTTATTACACTCACTATTATCAATCTAACTCATATTATTGAACATATTATGCAGATATGATCGATAGAACGACAATTACTATACTTATTACTCTTATTATTATAAATCTAACTCATATTATTAGCCATATTATGCTTATATGATCGATAGAACGACAATTACTATACTTATTACTCTTATTATTATCAATCTAACTCATATTATTAACCATATTATGCTAATATGATCGATAGAACGACAATTACTATACTTATTACACTCACTATTATCAATCTAACTCATATTATGAACCATATTATGCAGATATGATCGATAGCACGACATTTACTATACTTATTACTCGTATTATTATCAACCTAACTCATATTATTAGCCATATTATGCTTATATGATCGATAGAAAGACAATTACTATACTTATTACTCTTATTATTACCAATCTAACTCATATTATTAACCATATTATGCAAATATGATCGATAGAACGACAATTACTATACTTATTTCTCTTACTATTATCAATCTAACTCATATTATTAGCCATATTATGCTTATATGATCGATAGAACGACAATTACTATACTTATTACTCTTATTATTATCAATCTAGCTCATATTATTAACCATATTATGCTAATATGATCGATAGAACGACAATTACTATTCTTATTATACTCACTGTTATCAATCTAACTCATATTATTAGCCATATTATGGTTATATGACCGATAGAACGTCAATTACTATACTTACTACTCCTATTATTATAAATCTAACTCATATTATTAGCCATATTATGCTTATATGATCGATAGAACGACAATTACTATACTCATTACTCGTATTATTATCAATCTAACTCATGCTATTAGCCATATTATGCTTATATGATCGATATAACGACAATTACTATACTTATTACTCTTATTATTATCAATCTAAATCATATTATTAACCATATTATGCAGATATGATCGATAGAATGACAATTACTATACTTATTACTCTTATTATTATCAATCTGACTCATATTATTAGCCATATTGTGCTTATATGAGCGATAGAACGACAATTACTATATTTATTACACTCACTATTATCAATCTAACTCATATTATTGACCATATTATGCAGATATGATCGATAGAACGACAATTACTATACCCATTACTCTTATTGTTATCAATCTAACTCATGCTATTAGCCATATTATGGTTATATGATCGATATAACGACAATTACTATACTTATTACTCTTACTATTATCAATCTAACTCATATTATTAACCATATTATGCAGATATGATCGATAGAACGACAATTACTATACTTATTACTCTTATGATTATCAATCTAACTCATATTATTAGCCATATTGTGCTTACATGAGCGATAGAACGACAATCACTATACTTATTACTCTTATTATTATCAATCTAACTCATATTATTAACCATATTATGCTAATATGATCGATAGAACGACAATTACTATACTTATTACTCTTATTATTATCAATCTAGCTCATATTATTAGCCATATTATGGTTATATGACCGATAGAACGTCAATTACTATACTTACTACTCCTATTATTATAAATCTAACTCATATTATTAGCCATATTATGCTTATATGATCGATAGAACGACAATTACTATACTCATTACTCTTATTATTATCAATCTAACTCATGCTATTAGCCATATTATGCTTATATGATCGATATAACGACAATTACTATACTTATTACTCTTATTATTATCAATCTAACTCATATTATTAACCACATTATGCAATTATGATCGATAGAACGACAATTACTATACTTATTACACTTATTATTATCAATCTATCTCATATTATTAGCCATATTATGCTTATATGATCGATAGAACGACAATTACTATACTTATTACTCTTATTATTATCAATCTAACTCATATTATTAGCCATATTGTGCTTACATGAGCGATAGAACGACAATTACTATATTTATTACACTCACTATTATCAATCTAACTCATATTATTATCCATATTATGCAATTATGATCGATAGAACGACATTACTATACTTATTACACTCACTATTATCAATCTAACTCATATTATTAACCATATTATGCAGATATGATCGATAGCACGACATTTACTATACTTATTACTCGTATTATTATCAACCTAACTCATATTATTAGCCATATTATGCTTATATGATCGATAGAAAGACAATTACTATACTTATTACTCTTATTATTACCAATCTAACTCATATTATTAGCCATATTATGCAGATATGATCGATAGAACGACAATTACTATACTTATTACTCTTATTATTATCAATCTAACTCATATTATTAGCCATATTGTGCTTATATGAGCGATAGAACGACAATTACTATATTTATTACACTCACTATTATCAATCTAACTCATATTATTGAACATATTATGCAGATATGATCGATAGAACGACAATTACTATACTTATTACTCTTATTATTATAAATCTAACTCATATTATTAGCCATATTATGCTTATATGATCGATAGAACGACAATTACTATACTTATTACTCTTATTATTATCAATCTAACTCATATTATTAACCATATTATGCTAATATGATCGATAGAACGACAATTACTATACTTATTACACTCACTATTATCAATCTAACTCATATTATGAACCATATTATGCAGATATGATCGATAGCACGACATTTACTATACTTATTACTCGTATTATTATCAACCTAACTCATATTATTAGCCATATTATGCTTATATGATCGATAGAAAGACAATTACTATACTTATTACTCTTATTATTACCAATCTAACTCATATTATTAACCATATTATGCAAATATGATCGATAGAACGACAATTACTATACTTATTTCTCTTACTATTATCAATCTAACTCATATTATTAGCCATATTATGCTTATATGATCGATAGAACGACAATTACTATACTTATTACTCTTATTATTATCAATCTAGCTCATATTATTAACCATATTATGCTAATATGATCGATAGAACGACAATTACTATTCTTATTATACTCACTGTTATCAATCTAACTCATATTATTAGCCATATTATGGTTATATGACCGATAGAACGTCAATTACTATACTTACTACTCCTATTATTATAAATCTAACTCATATTATTAGCCATATTATGCTTATATGATCGATAGAACGACAATTACTATACTCATTACTCGTATTATTATCAATCTAACTCATGCTATTAGCCATATTATGCTTATATGATCGATATAACGACAATTACTATACTTATTACTCTTATTATTATCAATCTAAATCATATTATTAACCATATTATGCAGATATGATCGATAGAATGACAATTACTATACTTATTACTCTTATTATTATCAATCTGACTCATATTATTAGCCATATTGTGCTTATATGAGCGATAGAACGACAATCACTATACTTATTACTCTTATTATTATCAATCTAACTCATATTATTAACCATATTATGCTAATATGATCGATAGAACGACAATTACTATACTTATTACTCTTATTATTATCAATCTAGCTCATATTATTAGCCATATTATGGTTATATGACCGATAGAACGTCAATTACTATACTTACTACTCCTATTATTATAAATCTAACTCATATTATTAGCCATATTATGCTTATATGATCGATAGAACGACAATTACTATACTCATTACTCTTATTATTATCAATCTAACTCATGCTATTAGCCATATTATGCTTATATGATCGATATAACGACAATTACTATACTTATTACTCTTATTATTATCAATCTAACTCATATTATTAACCACATTATGCAATTATGATCGATAGAACGACAATTACTATACTTATTACACTTATTATTATCAATCTATCTCATATTATTAGCCATATTATGCTTATATGATCGATAGAACGACAATTACTATACTTATTACTCTTATTATTATCAATCTAACTCATATTATTAGCCATATTGTGCTTACATGAGCGATAGAACGACAATTACTATATTTATTACACTCACTATTATCAATCTAACTCATATTATTATCCATATTATGCAATTATGATCGATAGAACGACATTACTATACTTATTACACTCACTATTATCAATCTAACTCATATTATTAACCATATTATGCAGATATGATCGATAGCACGACATTTACTATACTTATTACTCGTATTATTATCAACCTAACTCATATTATTAGCCATATTATGCTTATATGATCGATAGAAAGACAATTACTATACTTATTACTCTTATTATTACCAATCTAACTCATATTATTAACCATATTATGCAAATATGATCGATAGAACGACAATTACTATACTTATTTCTCTTACTATTATCAATCTAACTCATATTATTAGCCATATTATGCTTATATGATCGATAGAACGACAATTACTATACTTATTACTCTTATTATTATCAATCTAGCTCACATTATTAACCATATTATGCTAATATGATCGATAGAACGACAATTACTATACTCATTACTCTTATTATTATCAATCTAACTCATGCTATTAGCCATATTATGCTTATATGATCGATATAACGACAATTACTATACTTATTACTCTTATTATTATCAATCTAACTCATATTATTAACCATATTATGCAGATATGATCGATAGAACGACAATTACTATACTTATTACTCTTATTATTATCAATCTGACTCATATTATTAGCCATATTGTGCTTATATGAGCGATAGAACGACAATTACTATATTTATTACACTCACTATTATCAATCTAACTCATATTATTGACCATATTATGCAGATATGATCGATAGAACGACAATTACTATACCCATTACTCTTATTGTTATCAATCTAACTCATGCTATTAGCCATATTATGGTTATATGATCGATATAACGACAATTACTATACTCATTACTCTTATTATTATCAATCTAACTCATATTATTAACCATATTATGCAGATATGATCGATAGAACGACAATTACTATACTCATTACTCGTATTATTATCAACCTAACTCATATTATTAGCCATATTATGCTTATATGATCGATAGAAAGACAATCACTATACTTATTACTCTTATTATTATCTACCTAACTCATATTATTAGCCATATTATGCTTATATTATCCATAGAACGACAATTACTATACTTATTACTCTTATTATTATAAATCTAACTCATATTATTAGCCATATTATGCTTATATGATCGATAGAACGACAATTACTATACTCATTGCTCTTATTATAATCAATCTAACTCATATTATTAACCATATTATGCAGATATGATCGATAGAACGACAATTACTATACTCATTACTCTTATTATTATCAATCTAACTCATATTATTAGCCATATTGTGCTTATATGATCGATAGAACGACAATTACTATATTTATTACTCTTACTATTATAAATCTAACTCATATTATTAGCCATATTATGCTTATATGATCGATAGTACGACACTTACTATACTCATTACTCTTATTATTATCAATCTAACTCATATTATTAACCATATTATGCAGATATGATGGATAGAACGACAATTTCTATACTTATTACACTCACTATTATCAATCTAACTCATATTATTAGCCATATTATGGTTATATGACCGATAGAACGTCAATTACTATACTTACTACTCCTATTATTATCAACCTAACTCATATTATTAGCCATATTATGCTTATAGGATCGATAGAACGACAATTACTATACTTATTACACTCACTATTATCATTCTAACTCATATTATTAACCATATTATGCAATTATGATCGATAGAACGACAATTACTATACTTATTACTCTTATTATTATCAATCTAACTCATGCTATTAGCCATATTATGTTTATATGATCGATATAACGACAATTACTATACTTATTACTCTTATTATTATCAATCTAACTCATATTATTAACCATATTGTGCTTATATGATCGATAGAACGACAATTACTATACTTATTACTCTTACTATTATAAATCTAACTCATATTATTAGCCATATTATGCTTATATGATCGATAGTACGACAATTACTATACTCATTACTCTTATTATTATCAATCTAACTCACATTATTAACCATATTATGCAGATATGATGGATAGAACGACAATTTCTATACTTATTACACTCACTATTATCAATCTAACTCATATTATTAGCCATATTATGGTTATATGACCGATAGAACGTCAATTACTATACTTACTACTCCTATTATTATAAATCTAACTCATATTATTAGCCATATTATGCTTATATTATCGATAGAACGACAATTACTATACTTATTACTCTTATTATTATAAATCTAACTCATATTATTAGCCATATTATGCTTATATGATCGATAGAACGACAATTACTATACTCATTGCTCTTATTATTATCAATCTAACTCATATTATTAACCACATTATGCAATTATGATCGATAGAACGACAATTACTATACTTATTACACTTATTATTATCAATCTAACTCATATTATTAGCCATATTATGCTTATATGATCGATAGAACGACAATTACTATACTTATTACTCTTATTATTATCAATCTAACTCATATTATTAGCCATATTGTGCTTACATGAGCGATAGAACGACAATTACTATATTTATTACACTCACTATTATCAATCTAACTCATATTATTATCCATATTATGCAATTATGATCGATAGAACGACATTACTATACTTATTACACTCACTATTATCAATTTGACTCATATTATTAACCATATTATGCAGATTTGATCGATAGCACGACATTTACTATACTTATTACTCGTATTATTATCAACCTAACTCATATTATTAGCCATATTATGTTTATATGATCGATAGAAAGACAATCACTATACTTATTACTCTTATTATTATCTACCTAACTCATATTATTAACCATATTATGCTTATATTATCGATAGAACGGCAATTACTATACTTATTACTCTTATTATTATAAATCTAACTCATATTATTAGCCATATTATGCTTATATGATCGACAGAACGACAATTACTATACTTATTACTCTTATTATTATCAATCTAGCTCATATTATTAACCATATTATGCTAATATGATCGATAGAACGACAATTACTATTCTTATTATACTCACTGTTATCAATCTAACTCATATTATTAGCCATATTATGGTTATATGACCGATAGAACGTCAATTACTATACTTACTACTCCTATTATTATAAATCTAACTCATATTATTAGCCATATTATGCTTATATGATCGATAGAACGACAATTACTATACTCATTACTCTTATTATTATCAATCTAACTCATGCTATTAGCCATATTATGCTTATATGATCGATATAACGACAATTACTATACTTATTACTCTTATTATTATCAATCTAAATCATATTATTAACCATATTATGCAGATATGATCGATAGAACGACAATTACTATACTTATTACTCTTATTATTATCAATCTGACTCATATTATTAGCCATATTGTGCTTATATGAGCGATAGAACGACAATTACTATATTTATTACACTCACTATTATCAATCTAACTCATATTATTGACCATATTATGCAGATATGATCGATAGAACGACAATTACTATACCCATTACTCTTATTGTTATCAATCTAACTCATGCTATTAGCCATATTATGGTTATATGATCGATATAACGACAATTACTATACTTATTACTCTTACTATTATCAATCTAACTCATATTATTAACCATATTATGCAGATATGATCGATAGAACGACAATTACTATACTTATTACTCTTATGATTATCAATCTAACTCATATTATTAACCATATTATGCAAATATGATCGATAGAACGACAATTACTATACTTATTTCTCTTACTATTATCAATCTAACTCATATTATTAGCCATATTATGCTTATATGATCGATAGAACGACAATTACTATACTTATTACTCTTATTATTATCAATCTAGCTCACATTATTAACCATATTATGCTAATATGATCGATAGAACGACAATTACTATACTCATTACTCTTATTATTATCAATCTAACTCATGCTATTAGCCATATTATGCTTATATGATCGATATAACGACAATTACTATACTTATTACTCTTATTATTATCAATCTAACTCATATTATTAACCATATTATGCAGATATGATCGATAGAACGACAATTACTATACTTATTACACTTATTATTATCAATCCATCTCATATTATTAGCCATATTATGCTTATATGATCGATAGAACGACAATTACTATACTTATTACTCTTATTATTATCAATCTAACTCATATTATTAGCCATATTGTGCTTACATGAGCGATAGAACGACAATTACTATATTTATTACACTCACTATTATCAATCTAACTCATATTATTATCCATATTATGCAATTATGATCGATAGAACGACATTACTATACTTATTACACTCACTATTATCAATCTAACTCATATTATTAACCATATTATGCAGATATGATCGATAGCACGACATTTACTATACTTATTACTCGTATTATTATCAACCTAACTCATATTATTAGCCATATTATGCTTATATGATCGATAGAAAGACAATTACTATACTTATTACTCTTATTATTACCAATCTAACTCATATTATTAACCATATTATGCAAATATGATCGATAGAACGACAATTACTATACTTATTTCTCTTACTATTATCAATCTAACTCATATTATTAGCCATATTATGCTTATATGATCGATAGAACGACAATTACTATACTTATTACTCTTATTATTATCAATCTAGCTCACATTATTAACCATATTATGCTAATATGATCGATAGAACGACAATTACTATACTCATTATTCTTATTATTATCAATCTAACTCATGCTATTAGCCATATTATGCTTATATGATCGATATAACGACAATTACTATACTTATTACTCTTATTATTATCAATCTAACTCATATTATTAACCATATTATGCAGATATGATCGATAGAACGACAATTACTATACTTATTACTCTTATTATTATCAATCTGACTCATATTATTAGCCATATTGTGCTTATATGAGCGATAGAACGACAATTACTATATTTATTACACTCACTATTATCAATCTAACTCATATTATTGACCATATTATGCAGATATGATCGATAGAACGACAATTACTATACCCATTACTCTTATTGTTATCAATCTAACTCATGCTATTAGCCATATTATGGTTATATGATCGATATAACGACAATTACTATACTCATTACTCTTATTATTATCAATCTAACTCATATTATTAACCATATTATGCAGATATGATCGATAGAACGACAATTACTATACTCATTACTCGTATTATTATCAACCTAACTCATATTATTAGCCATATTATGCTTATATGATCGATAGAAAGACAATCACTATACTTATTACTCTTATTATTATCTACCTAACTCATATTATTAGCCATATTATGCTTATATTATCCATAGAACGACAATTACTATACTTATTACTCTTATTATTATAAATCTAACTCATATTATTAGCCATATTATGCTTATATGATCGATAGAACGACAATTACTATACTCATTGCTCTTATTATAATCAATCTAACTCATATTATTAACCATATTATGCAGATATGATCGATAGAACGACAATTGCTATACTCATTACTCTTATTATTATCAATCTAACTCATATTATTAGCCATATTGTGCTTATATGATCGATAGAACGACAATTACTATATTTATTACTCTTACTATTATAAATCTAACTCATATTATTAGCCATATTATGCTTATATGATCGATAGTACGACACTTACTATACTCATTACTCTTATTATTATCAATCTAACTCATATTATTAACCATATTATGCAGATATGATGGATAGAACGACAATTTCTATACTTATTACACTCACTATTATCAATCTAACTCATATTATTAGCCATATTATGGTTATATGACCGATAGAACGTCAATTACTATACTTACTACTCCTATTATTATCAACCTAACTCATATTATTAGCCATATTATGCTTATAGGATCGATAGAACGACAATTACTATACTTATTACACTCACTATTATCATTCTAACTCATATTATTAACCATATTATGCAATTATGATCGATAGAACGACAATTACTATACTTATTACTCTTATTATTATCAATCTAACTCATGCTATTAGCCATATTATGTTTATATGATCGATATAACGACAATTACTATACTTATTACTCTTATTATTATCAATCTAACTCATATTATTAACCATATTGTGCTTATATGATCGATAGAACGACAATTACTATACTTATTACTCTTACTATTATAAATCTAACTCATATTATTAGCCATATTATGCTTATATGATCGATAGTACGACAATTACTATACTCATTACTCTTATTATTATCAATCTAACTCACATTATTAACCATATTATGCAGATATGATGGATAGAACGACAATTTCTATACTTATTACACTCACTATTATCAATCTAACTCATATTATTAGCCATATTATGGTTATATGACCGATAGAACGTCAATTACTATACTTACTACTCCTATTATTATAAATCTAACTCATATTATTAGCCATATTATGCTTATATTATCGATAGAACGACAATTACTATACTTATTACTCTTATTATTATAAATCTAACTCATATTATTAGCCATATTATGCTTATATGATCGATAGAACGACAATTACTATACTCATTGCTCTTATTATTATCAATCTAACTCATATTATTAACCACATTATGCAATTATGATCGATAGAACGACAATTACTATACTTATTACACTTATTATTATCAATCTAACTCATATTATTAGCCATATTATGCTTATATGATCGATAGAACGATAATTACTATACTTATTACTCTTATTATTATCAATCTAACTCATATTATTAGCCATATTGTGCTTACATGAGCGATAGAACGACAATTACTATATTTATTACACTCACTATTATCAATCTAACTCATATTATTATCCATATTATGCAATTATGATCGATAGAACGACATTACTATACTTATTACACTCACTATTATCAATTTAACTCATATTATTAACCATATTATGCAGATTTGATCGATAGCACGACATTTACTATACTTATTACTCGTATTATTATCAACCTAACTCATATTATTAGCCATATTATGTTTATATGATCGATAGAAAGACAATCACTATACTTATTACTCTTATTATTATCTACCTAACTCATATTATTAACCATATTATGCTTATATTATCGATAGAACGGCAATTACTATACTTATTACTCTTATTATTATAAATCTAACTCATATTATTAGCCATATTATGCTTATATGATCGACAGAACGACAATTACTATACTTATTACTCTTATTATTATCAATCTAGCTCATATTATTAACCATATTATGCTAATATGATCGATAGAACGACAATTACTATTCTTATTATACTCACTGTTATCAATCTAACTCATATTATTAGCCATATTATGGTTATATGACCGATAGAACGTCAATTACTATACTTACTACTCCTATTATTATAAATCTAACTCATATTATTAGCCATATTATGCTTATATGATCGATAGAACGACAATTACTATACTCATTACTCTTATTATTATCAATCTAACTCATGCTATTAGCCATATTATGCTTATATGATCGATATAACGACAATTACTATACTTATTACTCTTATTATTATCAATCTAAATCATATTATTAACCATATTATGCAGATATGATCGATAGAACGACAATTACTATACTTATTACTCTTATTATTATCAATCTGACTCATATTATTAGCCATATTGTGCTTATATGAGCGATAGAACGACAATTACTATATTTATTACACTCACTATTATCAATCTAACTCATATTATTGACCATATTATGCAGATATGATCGATAGAACGACAATTACTATACCCATTACTCTTATTGTTATCAATCTAACTCATGCTATTAGCCATATTATGGTTATATGATCGATATAACGACAATTACTATACTTATTACTCTTACTATTATCAATCTAACTCATATTATTAACCATATTATGCAGATATGATCGATAGAACGACAATTACTATACTTATTACTCTTATGATTATCAATCTAACTCATATTATTAGCCATATTGTGCTTACATGAGCGATAGAACGACAATCACTATACTTATTACTCTTATTATTATCAATCTAACTCATATTATTAACCATATTATGCTAATATGATCGATAGAACGACAATTACTATACTTATTATACTCACTGTTATCAATCTAACTCATATTATTAGCCATATTATGCAGATATGATCGATAGAACGACAATTACTATACTTATTACTCTTATTATTATCAATCTAACTCATATTATTAGCCATATTGTGCTTATATGAGCGATAGAACGACAATTACTATATTTATTACACTCACTATTATCAATCTAACTCATATTATTGACCATATTATGCAGATATGATCGATAGAACGACAATTACTATACTCATTACTCTTATTATTATCAATCTAACTCATGCTATTAGCCATATTACGGTTATATGATCGATATAACGACAATTACTATACTTATTACTCTTATTATAATCAATCTAACTCATATTATTAACCATATTATGCAGATATGATCGATAGAACGACAATTACTATACTCATTACTCTTATTATTATCAATCTAACTCATGCTATTAGCCATATTATGGTTATATGATCGATATAACGACAATTACTATACTTATTACTCTTATTATTATCAATCTAACTCATATTATTAACCATATTATGCAGATATGATCGATAGAACGACAATTACTATACTTATTACTCTTATTATTATCAATCTAACTCATATTATTAGCCATATTGTGCTTATATGATCGATAGAACGACAATTACTATATTTATTACTCTTACTATTATAAATCTAACTCATATTATTAGCCATATTATGCTTATATGATCGATAGTACGACAATTACTATACTCATTACTCTTATTATTATCAATCTAACTCATATTATTAACCATATTATGCAGATATGATGGATAGAACGACAATTTCTATACTTATTACACTCACTATTATCAATCTAACTCATATTATTAGCCATATTATGGTTATATGACCGATAGAACGTCAATTACTATACTTACTACTCCTATTATTATCAACCTAACTCATATTATTAGCCATATTATGCTTATAGGATCGATAGAACGACAATTACTATACTTATTACACTCACTATTATCATTCTAACTCACATTATTAACCATATTATGCAGATATGATGGATAGAACGACAATTTCTATACTTATTACACTCACTATTATCAATCTAACTCATATTATTAGCCATATTATGGTTATATGACCGATAGAACGTCAATTACTATACTTACTACTCCTATTATTATAAATCTAACTCATATTATTAGCCATATTATGCTTATATTATCGATAGAACGACAATTACTATACTTATTACTCTTATTATTATAAATCTAACTCATATTATTAGCCATATTATGCTTATATGATCGATAGAACGATAATTACTATACTTATTACTCTTATTATTATCAATCTAACTCATATTATTAGCCATATTGTGCTTACATGAGCGATAGAACGACAATTACTATATTTATTACACTCACTATTATCAATCTAACTCATATTATTATCCATATTATGCAATTATGATCGATAGAACGACATTACTATACTTATTACACTCACTATTATCAATTTAACTCATATTATTAACCATATTATGCAGATTTGATCGATAGCACGACATTTACTATACTTATTACTCGTATTATTATCAACCTAACTCATATTATTAGCCATATTATGTTTATATGAACGATAGAAAGACAATCACTATACTTATTACTCTTATTATTATCTACCTAACTCATATTATTAACCATATTATGCTTATATTATCGATAGAACGGCAATTACTATACTTATTACTCTTATTATTATAAATCTAACTCATATTATTAGCCATATTATGCTTATATGATCGACAGAACGACAATTACTATACTTATTACTCTTATTATTATCAATCTAGCTCATATTATTAACCATATTATGCTAATATGATCGATAGAACGACAATTACTATTCTTATTATACTCACTGTTATCAATCTAACTCATATTATTAGCCATATTATGGTTATATGACCGATAGAACGTCAATTACTATACTTACTACTCCTATTATTATAAATCTAACTCATATTATTAGCCATATTATGCTTATATGATCGATAGAACGACAATTACTATACTCATTACTCTTATTATTATCAATCTAACTCATGCTATTAGCCATATTATGCTTATATGATCGATATAACGACAATTACTATACTTATTACTCTTATTATTATCAATCTAAATCATATTATTAACCATATTATGCAGATATGATCGATAGAACGACAATTACTATACTTATTACTCTTATTATTATCAATCTGACTCATATTATTAGCCATATTGTGCTTATATGAGCGATAGAACGACAATTACTATATTTATTACACTCACTATTATCAATCTAACTCATATTATTGACCATATTATGCAGATATGATCGATAGAACGACAATTACTATACCCATTACTCTTATTGTTATCAATCTAACTCATGCTATTAGCCATATTATGGTTATATGATCGATATAACGACAATTACTATACTTATTACTCTTACTATTATCAATCTAACTCATATTATTAACCATATTATGCAGATATGATCGATAGAACGACAATTACTATACTTATTACTCTTATGATTATCAATCTAACTCATATTATTAGCCATATTGTGCTTACATGAGCGATAGAACGACAATCACTATACTTATTACTCTTATTATTATCAATCTAACTCATATTATTAACCATATTATGCTAATATGATCGATAGAACGACAATTACTATACTTATTATACTCACTGTTATCAATCTAACTCATATTATTAGCCATATTATGCAGATATGATCGATAGAACGACAATTACTATACTTATTACTCTTATTATTATCAATCTAACTCATATTATTAGCCATATTGTGCTTATATGAGCGATAGAACGACAATTACTATATTTATTACACTCACTATTATCAATCTAACTCATATTATTGACCATATTATGCAGATATGATCGATAGAACGACAATTACTATACTCATTACTCTTATTATTATCAATCTAACTCGTGCTATTAGCCATATTACGGTTATATGATCGATATAACGACAATTACTATACTTATTACTCTTATTATAATCAATCTAACTCATATTATTAACCATATTATGCAGATATGATCGATAGAACGACAATTACTATACTCATTACTCTTATTATTATCAATCTAACTCATGCTATTAGCCATATTATGGTTATATGATCGATATAACGACAATTACTATACTTATTACTCTTATTATTATCAATCTAACTCATATTATTAACCATATTATGCAGATATGATCGATAGAACGACAATTACTATACTTATTACTCTTATTATTATCAATCTAACTCATATTATTAGCCATATTGTGCTTATATGATCGATAGAACGACAATTACTATATTTATTACTCTTACTATTATAAATCTAACTCATATTATTAGCCATATTATGCTTATATGATCGATAGTACGACAATTACTATACTCATTACTCTTATTATTATCAATCTAACTCATATTATTAACCATATTATGCAGATATGATGGATAGAACGACAATTTCTATACTTATTACACTCACTATTATCAATCTAACTCATATTATTAGCCATATTATGGTTATATGACCGATAGAACGTCAATTACTATACTTACTACTCCTATTATTATCAACCTAACTCATATTATTAGCCATATTATGCTTATAGGATCGATAGAACGACAATTACTATACTTATTACACTCACTATTATCATTCTAACTCACATTATTAACCATATTATGCAGATATGATGGATAGAACGACAATTTCTATACTTATTACACTCACTATTATCAATCTAACTCATATTATTAGCCATATTATGGTTATATGACCGATAGAACGTCAATTACTATACTTACTACTCCTATTATTATAAATCTAACTCATATTATTAGCCATATTATGCTTATATTATCGATAGAACGACAATTACTATACTTATTACTCTTATTATTATAAATCTAACTCATATTATTAGCCATATTATGCTTATATGATCGATAGAACGACAATTACTATACTCATTGCTCTTATTATTATCAATCTAACTCATATTATTAACCACATTATGCAATTATGATCGATAGAACGACAATTACTATACTTATTACACTTATTATTATCAATCTAACTCATATTATTAGCCATATTATGCTTATATGATCGATAGAACGATAATTACTATACTTATTACTCTTATTATTATCAATCTAACTCATATTATTAGCCATATTGTGCTTACATGAGCGATAGAACGACAATTACTATATTTATTACACTCACTATTATCAATCTAACTCATATTATTATCCATATTATGCAATTATGATCGATAGAACGACATTACTATACTTATTACACTCACTATTATCAATTTAACTCATATTATTAACCATATTATGCAGATTTGATCGATAGCACGACATTTACTATACTTATTACTCGTATTATTATCAACCTAACTCATATTATTAGCCATATTATGTTTATATGATCGATAGAAAGACAATCACTATACTTATTACTCTTATTATTATCTACCTAACTCATATTATTAACCATATTATGCTTATATTATCGATAGAACGGCAATTACTATACTTATTACTCTTATTATTATAAATCTAACTCATATTATTAGCCATATTATGCTTATATGATCGACAGAACGACAATTACTATACTTATTACTCTTATTATTATCAATCTAGCTCATATTATTAACCATATTATGCTAATATGATCGATAGAACGACAATTACTATTCTTATTATACTCACTGTTATCAATCTAACTCATATTATTAGCCATATTATGGTTATATGACCGATAGAACGTCAATTACTATACTTACTACTCCTATTATTATAAATCTAACTCATATTATTAGCCATATTATGCTTATATGATCGATAGAACGACAATTACTATACTCATTACTCTTATTATTATCAATCTAACTCATGCTATTAGCCATATTATGCTTATATGATCGATATAACGACAATTACTATACTTATTACTCTTATTATTATCAATCTAAATCATATTATTAACCATATTATGCAGATATGATCGATAGAACGACAATTACTATACTTATTACTCTTATTATTATCAATCTGACTCATATTATTAGCCATATTGTGCTTATATGAGCGATAGAACGACAATTACTATATTTATTACACTCACTATTATCAATCTAACTCATATTATTGACCATATTATGCAGATATGATCGATAGAACGACAATTACTATACCCATTACTCTTATTGTTATCAATCTAACTCATGCTATTAGCCATATTATGGTTATATGATCGATATAACGACAATTACTATACTTATTACTCTTACTATTATCAATCTAACTCATATTATTAACCATATTATGCAGATATGATCGATAGAACGACAATTACTATACTTATTACTCTTATGATTATCAATCTAACTCATATTATTAGCCATATTGTGCTTACATGAGCGATAGAACGACAATCACTATACTTATTACTCTTATTATTATCAATCTAACTCATATTATTAACCATATTATGCTAATATGATCGATAGAACGACAATTACTATACTTATTATACTCACTGTTATCAATCTAACTCATATTATTAGCCATATTATGCAGATATGATCGATAGAACGACAATTACTATACTTATTACTCTTATTATTATCAATCTAACTCATATTATTAGCCATATTGTGCTTATATGAGCGATAGAACGACAATTACTATATTTATTACACTCACTATTATCAATCTAACTCATATTATTGACCATATTATGCAGATATGATCGATAGAACGACAATTACTATACTCATTACTCTTATTATTATCAATCTAACTCATGCTATTAGCCATATTACGGTTATATGATCGATATAACGACAATTACTATACTTATTACTCTTATTATAATCAATCTAACTCATATTATTAACCATATTATGCAGATATGATCGATAGAACGACAATTACTATACTCATTACTCTTATTATTATCAATCTAACTCATGCTATTAGCCATATTATGGTTATATGATCGATATAACGACAATTACTATACTTATTACTCTTATTATTATCAATCTAACTCATATTATTAACCATATTATGCAGATATGATCGATAGAACGACAATTACTATACTTATTACTCTTATTATTATCAATCTAACTCATGCTATTAGCCATATTATGGTTATATGATCGATATAACGACAATTACTATACTTATTACTCTTATTATTATCAATCTAACTCATATTATTAACCATATTATGCAGATATGATCGATAGAACGACAATTACTATACTTATTACTCTTATTATTATCAATCTAACTCATATTATTAGCCATATTGTGCTTATATGATCGATAGAACGACAATTACTATATTTATTACTCTTACTATTATAAATCTAACTCATATTATTAGCCATATTATGCTTATATGATCGATAGTACGACAATTACTATACTCATTACTCTTATTATTATCAATCTAACTCATATTATTAACCATATTATGCAGATATGATGGATAGAACGACAATTTCTATACTTATTACACTCACTATTATCAATCTAACTCATATTATTAGCCATATTATGGTTATATGACCGATAGAACGTCAATTACTATACTTACTACTCCTATTATTATCAACCTAACTCATATTATTAGCCATATTATGCTTATAGGATCGATAGAACGACAATTACTATACTTATTACACTCACTATTATCATTCTAACTCACATTATTAACCATATTATGCAGATATGATGGATAGAACGACAATTTCTATACTTATTACACTCACTATTATCAATCTAACTCATATTATTAGCCATATTATGGTTATATGACCGATAGAACGTCAATTACTATACTTACTACTCCTATTATTATAAATCTAACTCATATTATTAGCCATATTATGCTTATATTATCGATAGAACGACAATTACTATACTTATTACTCTTATTATTATAAATCTAACTCATATTATTAGCCATATTATGCTTATATGATCGATAGAACGACAATTACTATACTCATTGCTCTTATTATTATCAATCTAACTCATATTATTAACCACATTATGCAATTATGATCGATAGAACGACAATTACTATACTTATTACACTTATTATTATCAATCTAACTCATATTATTAGCCATATTATGCTTATATGATCGATAGAACGACAATTACTATACTTATTACTCTTATTATTATCAATCTAACTCATATTATTAGCCATATTGTGCTTACATGAGCGATAGAACGACAATTACTATATTTATTACACTCACTATTATCAATCTAACTCATATTATTATCCATATTATGCAATTATGATCGATAGAACGACATTACTATACTTATTACACTCACTATTATCAATTTAACTCATATTATTAACCATATTATGCAGATATGATCGATAGCACGACATTTACTATACTTATTACTCGTATTATTATCAACCTAACTCATATTATTAGCCATATTATGTTTATATGATCGATAGAAAGACAATCACTATACTTATTACTCTTATTATTATCTACCTAACTCATATTATTAGCCAGATTATGCTTATATTATCGATAGAACGGCAATTACTATACTTATTACTCTTATTATTATAAATCTAACTCATATTATTAGAAATATTATGCTTATATGATCGATAGAACGACAATTACTATACTTATTACTCTTATTATTATAAATCTAACTCATATTATTAGCCATATTATGCTTATATGATCGATAGAACGACAATTACTATACTTATTACTCTTATTATTATCAATCTAACTCATGCTATTAGCCATATTATGCTTATATGATCGATATAACGACAATTACTATACTTATTACTCTTATTATTATCAATCTAACTCATATTATTAACCATATTATGCAGATATGATCGATAGAACGACAATTACTATACTTATTACTCTTATTATTATCAATCTGACTCATATTATTAGCCATATTGTGCTTATATGAGCGATAGAACGACAATTACTATATTTATTACACTCACTATTATCAATCTAACTCATATTATTGACCATATTATGCAGATATGATCGATAGAACGACAATTACTATACCCATTACTCTTATTGTTATCAATCTAACTCATGCTATTAGCCATATTATGGTTATATGATCGATATGACGACAATTACTATACTTATTACTCTTATTATTATCAATCTAACTCATATTATTAACCATATTAAGCAGATATGATCGATAGAACGACAATTACTATACTCATTACTCGTATTATTATCAACCTAACTCATATTATTAGCCATATTATGCTTATATGATCGATAGAAAGACAATCACTATACTTATTACTCTTATTATTATCTACCTAACTCATATTATTAGCCATATTATGCTTATATTATCCATAGAACGACAATTACTATACTTATTACTCTTATTATTATAAATCTAACTCATATTATTAGCCATATTATGCTTATATGATCGATAGAACGACAATTACTATACTTATTACTCTTATTATTATAAATCTAACTCATATTATTAGCCATATTATGCTTATATGATCGATAGAACGACAATTACTATACTTATTACTCTTATTATTATCAATCTAACTCATATTATTAACCATATTATGCAGATATGATCGATAGAACGACAATTACTATACTTATTACACTCACTATTATCAATCTAACTCATATTATTAACCATATTATGCAGATATGATCGATAGCACGACATTACTATACTTATTACTCGTATTATTATCAACCTAACTCATATTATTAGCCATATTATGCTTATATGATCGATAGTACGACAATTACTATACTCATTACTCTTATTATTATCAATCTAACTCATATTATTAACCATATTATGCAGATATGATGGATAGAACGACAATTTCTATACTTATTACACTCACTATTATCAATCTAACTCATATTATTAGCCATATTATGGTTATATGACCGATAGAACGTCAATTACTATACTTACTACTCCTATTATTCAACCTAACTCATATTATTAGCCATATTATGCTTATAGGATCGATAGAACGACAATTACTATACTTATTACACTCACTATTATCATTCTAACTCATATTATTAACCATATTATGCAATTATGATCGATAGAACGACAATTACTATACTTATTACTCTTATTATTATCAATCTAACTCATGCTATTAGCCATATTATGTTTATATGATCGATATAACGACAATTACTCTATACTTATTACTCTTATTATTATCAATCTAACTCATATTATTAACCATATTGTGCTTATATGATCGATAGAACGACAATTACTATACTTATTACTCTTACTATTATAAATCTAACTCATATTATTAGCCATATTATGCTTATATGATCGATAGTACGACAATTACTATACTCATTACTCTTATTATTATCAATCTAACTCACATTATTAACCATATTATGCAGATATGATGGATAGAACGACAATTTCTATACTTATTACACTCACTATTATCAATCTAACTCATATTATTAGCCATATTATGGTTATATGACCGATAGAACGTCAATTACTATACTTACTACTCCTATTATTATAAATCTAACTCATATTATTAGCCATATTATGCTTATATTATCGATAGAACGACAATTACTATACTTATTACTCTTATTATTATAAATCTAACTTATATTATTAGCCATATTATGCTTATATGATCGATAGAACGACAATTACTATACTCATTGCTCTTTTTATTATCAATCTAACTCATATTATTAACCACATTATGCAATTCTGATCGATAGAACGACAATTACTATACTTATTACACTTATTATTATCAATCTAACTCATATTATTAGCCATATTATGCTTATATGATCGATAGAACGACAATTACTATACTTATTACTCTTATTATTATCAATCTAACTCATATTATTAGCCATATTGTGCTTACATGAGCGATAGAACGAAAATTACTATATTTATTACACTCACTATTATCAATCTAACTCATATTATTATCCATATTATGCAATTATGATCGATAGAACGACATTACTATACTTATTACACTCACTATTATCAATTTAACTCATATTATTAACCATATTATGCAGATATGATCGATAGAACGACAATTACTATACTTATTACTCTTATTATTATCAATCTGACTCATATTATTAGCCATATTGTGCTTATATGAGCGATAGAACGACAATTACTATATTTATTACACTCACTATTATCAATCTAACTCATATTATTGACCATATTATGCAGATATGATCGATAGAACGACAATTACTATCCCCATTACTCTTATTGTTATCAATCTAACTCATGCTATTAGCCATATTATGGTTATATGATCGATATAACGACAATTACTATACTTATTACTCTTATTATTATCAATCTAACTCATATTATTAACCATATTATGCAGATATGATCGATAGAACGACAATTACTATACTTATTACTCTTATGATTATCAATCTAACTCATATTATTAGCCATATTGTGCTTACATGAGCGATAGAACGACAATTACTATACTTATTACTCTTATTATTACCAATCTAACTCATATTATTAACCATATTATGCAAATATGATCGATAGAACGACAATTACTATACTTATTTCTCTTACTATTATCAATCTAACTCATATTATTAGCCATATTATGCTTATATGATCGATAGAACGACAATTACTATACTTATTACTCTTATTATTATCAATCTAGCTCATATTATTAACCATATTATGCTAATATGATCGATAGAACGACAATTACTATACTTATTATACTCTCTGTTATCAATCTAACTCATATTATTAGCCATATTATGGTTATATGACCGATAGAACGTCAATTACTATACTTACTACTCCTATTATTATAAATCTAACTCATATTATTAGCCATATTATGCTTATATGATCGATAGTACGACAACTACTATACTCATTGCTCTTATTATTATCAATCTAACTCATATTATTAACCATATTATGCAGATATGATCGATAGAACGACAATTACTATACTCATTACTCTTATTATTATCAATCTAACTCATGCTATTAGCCATATCATGCTTATATGATCGATAGAACGACAATTACTATACTTATTACTCTTATTATTATCAATCTAACTCATATTTTTAACCATATTATGCTAATATGATCGATAGAACGACAATTACTATACTTATTACACTCACTATTATCAATCTAACTCATATTATTAACCATATTATGCAGATATGATCGATAGCACGACATTTACTATACTTATTACTCGTATTATTATCAACCTAACTCATATTATTAGCCATATTATGCTTATATGATCGATAGAAAGACAATTACTATACTTATTACTCTTATTATTACCAATCTAACTCATATTATTAACCATATTATGCAAATATGATCGATAGAACGACAATTACTATACTTATTTCTCTTACTATTATCAATCTAACTCATATTATTAGCCATATTATGCTTATATGATCGATAGAACGACAATTACTATACTTATTACTCTTATTATTATCAATCTAGCTCATATTATTAACCATATTATGCTAATATGATCGATAGAACGACAATTACTATACTTATTACTCGTATTATTATCAACCTAACTCATATTATTAGCCATATTATGCTTATATGATCGATAGAAAGACAATCACTATACTTATTACTCTTATTATTATCTACCTAACTCATATTATTAGCCATATTATGCTTATATGATCGATAGAACGACTATTACTATACTTATTACTCTTATTATTATCAATCTAACTCATATTATTAACCATATTATGCTAATACGATCGATAGAACGACAATTACTATACCTATTACACTCACTATTATCAATCTAACTCATATTATTAACCATATTATGCAGATATGATCGATAGCACGACATTTACTATACTTACTACTCGTATTATTATCAACCTAACTCATATTATTAGCCATATTATGCTTATATGATCGATAGAAAGACAATCACTATACTTATTACTCTTATTATTATCTACCTAACTCATATTATTAGCCATATTATGCTTATATTATCGATAAAACGACAATTACTATACTTATTACTCTTATTATTATAAATCTAACTCATATTATTAGCCATATTATGCTTATATGATCGATAGAACGACAATTACTATACTCATTGCTCTTATTATTATCCATCTAACTCATATTATTAACCACATTATGCAATTATGATCGATAGAACGACAATTACTATACTTATTACACTTATTATTATCAATCTAACTCATATTATTAGCCATATTATGCTTATATGATCGATAGAACGACAATTACTATACTTATTACTCTTATTATTATCAATCTAACTCATATTATTAGCCATATTGTGCTTACATGAGCGATAGAACGACAATTACTATACTTATTACTCTTATTATTATCAATCTAACTCATATTATTAACCATATTATGCTATTATGATCGATAGAACGACAATTACTATACTTATTATACTCACTGTTATCAATCTAACTCATATTATTAGCCATATTATGCAGATATGATCGATAAAACGAGAATTACTATACTCACTACTCTTAGTATTATCAATCTAACTCATGTTATTAGCCGTATTATGCTTATATTATCGATAGAACGACAATTACTATACTTATTACTGTTATTATTATCAATCTAACTCATATTATTACCCATATTGTGCTTATATGATCGATAGAACGACAATTACTATACTTATTACTCCTATTATTATAAATCTAACTCATATTATTAACCATATTATGCAGATATGATCGATAGAACGACAATTACTATACTCATTACTCTTATTATTATCAATCTAACTCATGCTATTAGCCATATCATGCTTATATGATCGATAGAACGACAATTACTATACTTATTACTCTTATTATTATCAATCTAACTCATATTTTTAACCATATTATGCTAATATGATCGATCTAACGACAATTACTATACTTATTACACTCACTATTATCAATCTAACTCATATTATTAACCATATTATGCAGATATGATCGATAGCACGACATTTACTATACTTATTACTCGTATTATTATCAACCTAACTCATATTATTAGCCATATTATGCTTATATGATCGATAGAAAGACAATTACTATACTTATTACTCTTATTATTACCAATCTAACTCATATTATTAACCATATTATGCAAATATGATCGATGGAACGACAATTACTATACTTATTTCTCTTACTATTATCAATCTAACTCATATTATTAGCCATATTATGCTTATATGATCGATAGAACGACAATTACTATACTTATTACTCTTATTATTATCAATCTAGCTCATATTATTAACCATATTATGCTAATATGATCGATAGAACGACAATTACTATACTTATTATACTCACTGTTATCAATCTAACTCATATTATTAGCCATATTATGGTTATATGACCGATAGAACGTCAATTACTATACTTACTACTCCTATTATTATAAATCTAACTCATATTATTAGCCATATTATGCTTATATGATCGATAGAACGACAATTACTATACTTATTACTCTTATTGTTATCAATCTAACTCATATTATTAGCCATATTATGCAGATATGATCGATAAAACGAGAATTACTATACTCCCTACTCTTAGTATTATCAATCTAACTCATGTTATTAGCCGTATTATGCTTATATTATCGATAGAACGACAATTACTATACTTATTACTGTTATTATTATCAATCTAACTTATATTATTAGCCATATTGTGCTTATATGATCGATAGAACGACAATTACTATACTTATTACTCGTATTATTATCAACCTAACTCATATTATTAGCCATATTATGCTTATATGATCGATAGAAAGACAATCACTATACTTATTACTCTTATTATTATCTACCTAACTCATATTATTAGCCATATTATGCTTATATGATCGATAGAACGACTATTACTATACTTATTACTCTTATTATTATCAATCTAACTCATATTATTAACCATATTATGCTAATACGATCGATAGAACGACAATTACTATACTTATTACACTCACTATTATCAATCTAACTCATATTATTAACCATATTATGCAGATATGATCGATAGCACGACATTTACTATACTTACTACTCGTATTATTATCAACCTAACTCATATTATTAGCCATATTATGCTTATATGATCGATAGAAAGACAATCACTATACTTATTACTCTTATTATTATCTACCTAACTCATATTATTAGCCATATTATGCTTATATTATCGACAAAACGACAATTACTATACTTATTACTCTTATTATTATAAATCTAACTCATATTATTAGCCATATTATGCTTATATGATCGATAGAACGACAATTACTATACTCATTGCTCTTATTATTATCAATCTAACTCATATTATTAACCACATTATGCAATTATGATCGATAGAACGACAATTACTATACTTATTACACTTATTATTATCAATCTAACTCATATTATTAGCCATATTATGCTTATATGATCGATAGAACGACAATTACTATACTTATTACTCTTATTATTATCAATCTAACTCATATTATTAGCCTTATTGTGCTTACATGAGCGATAGAACGACAATTACTATACTTATTACTCTTATTATTATCAATCTAACTCATATTATTAACCATATTATGCTAATATGATCGATAGAACGACAATTACTATACTTATTATACTCACTGTTATCAATCTAACTCATATTATTAGCCATATTATGGTTATATGACCGATAGAACGTCAATTACTATACTTACTACTCCTATTATTATAAATCTAACTCATATTATTAGCCATATTATGCTTATATGATCGATAGAACGACAATTACTATACTTATTACTCTTATTGTTATCAATCTAACTCATATTATTAGCCATATTATGCAGATATGATCGATAAAACTAGAATTACTATACTCACTACTCTTAGTATTATCAATCTAACTCATGTTATTAGCCGTATTATGCTTATATTATCGATAGAACGACAATTACTATACTTATTACTGTTATTATTATCAATCTAACTCATATTATTACCCATATTGTGCTTATATGATCGATAGAACGACAATTACTATACTTATTACTCCTATTATTATAAATCTAACTCATATTATTAGCCATATTATGCTTATATGATCGATAGTACGACAATTACTATACTCATTGCTCTTATTATGATCAATCTAACTCATATTATTAACCATATTATGCTTATATGATCGATAGAACGACAATTACTATACTTATTACTCTTATTATTATCAATCTAGCTCATATTATTAACCATATTATGCTAATATGATCGATAGAACGACAATTACTATACTTATTATACTCACTGTTATCAATCTAACTCATATTATTAGCCATATTATGGTTATATGACCGATAGAACGTCAATTACTATACTTACTACTCCTATTATTATAAATCTAACTCATATTATTAGCCATATTATGCTTATATGATCGATAGAACGACAATTACTATACTTATTACTCTTATTGTTATCAATCTAACTCATATTATTAGCCATATTATGCAGATATGATCGATAAAACGAGAATTACTATACTCACTACTCTTAGTATTATCAATCTAACTCATGTTATTAGCCGTATTATGCTTATATTATCGATAGAACGACAATTACTATACTTATTACTGTTATTATTATCAATCTAACTCATATTATTAGCCATATTGTGCTTATATGATCGATAGAACGACAATTACTATACTTATTACTCTTATTATTATCAATCTAGCTCATATTATTAACCATATTATGCTAATATGATCGATAGAACGACAATTACTATACTTATTATACTCACTGTTATCAATCTAACTCATATTATTAGCCATATTATGCTTATATGATCGATAGAACGACAATTACTATACTTATTACTCTTATTATTATCAATCTAGCTCATATTATTAACCATATTATGCTAATATGATCGATAGAACGACAATTACTATACTTATTATACTCACTGTTATCAATCTAACTCATATTATTAGCCATATTATGGTTATATGACCGATAGAACGTCAATTACTATACTTACTACTCCTATTATTATAAATCTAACTCATATTATTAGCCATATTATGCTTATATGATCGATAGTACGACAACTACTATACTCATTGCTCTTATTATTATCAATCTAACTCATGCTATTAGCCATATTATGCTTATATGATCGATATAACGACAATTACTATACTTATTACTCTTATTATTATCAATCTAACTCACATTATTAACCATATTATGCAGATATGATCGATAGAACGACAATTACTATACTTATTACTCTTATTATTATCAATCTGACTCATATTATTAGCCATATTGTGCTTATATGAGCGATAGAACGACAATTACTATATTTATTACACTCACTATTATCAATCTAACTCATATTATTGACCATATTATGCAGATATGATCGATAGAACGACAATTACCATACCCATTACTCTTATTGTTATCAATCTAACTCATGCTATTAGCCATATTATGGTTATATGATCGATATAACGACAATTACTATACTTATTACTCTTATTATTATCAATCTAACTCATATTATTAACCATATTATGCAGATATGATCGATAGAACGACAATTACTATACTCATTACTCGTATTATTATCAACCTAACTCATATTATTAGCCATATTATGCTTATATGATCGATAGAAAGACAATCACTATACTTATTACTCTTATTATTATCTACCTAACTCATATTATTAGCCATATTATGCTTATAATATCGATAGAACGACAATTACTATACTCATTGCTCTTATTATTATCAATCTAACTCATATTATTAGCCATATTATGCTTATATGATCGATATAACGACAACTACTATACTCATTGCTCTTATTATTATCAATCTAACTCATATTATTAACCATATTATGCAGATATGATCGATAGAACGACAATTACTATACTCATTACTCTTATTATTATCAATCTAACTCATGCTATTAGCCATATTATGCTTATATGATCGATATAACGACAATTATTATACTTATTACTCTTATTATTATCAATCTAACTCATATTATTAACCATATTATGCAGATATGATCGATAGAACGAGAATTACTATACTCACTACTCTTAGTATTATCAATCCCACTCATGTTATTAGCCATATTATGCTTATATTATCGATAGAACGACAATTACTATACTTATTACTGTTATTATTATCAATCTAACTCATATTATTAGCCATATTGTGCTTATATGATCGATAGAACGACAATTACTATACTTATTACTCCTATTATTATAAATCTAACTCATATTATTAGCCATATTATGCTTATATGATCGATAGTACGACAATTACTATACTCATTGCTCTTATTATCATCAATCTAACTCATATTATTAACCATATTATGCAATTATGATCGATAGGACGACAATTACTATACTCATTACTCTTATTATTATCAATCTAACTCATGCTATTAGCCATATTATGCTTATATGATCGATATAACGACAATTACTATACTTATTACTCTTATTATTATAAATCTAACTCATATTATTAGCCATATTATGCTTATATGATCGATAGAACGACAATTACTATACTTATTTCTCTTACTATTATCAATCTAACTCATATTATTAGCCATATTATGCTTATATGATCGATAGAACGACAATTACTATACTTATTACTCTTATTGTTATCAATCTAACTCATATTATTAGCCATATTATGCAGATATGATCGATAGAACGAGAATTACTATACTCACTACTCTTAGTATTATCAATCTCACTCATGTTATTAGCCATATTATGCTTATATTATCGATAGAACGACAATTACTATACTTATTACTGTTATTATTATCAATCTAACTCATATTATTAGCCATATTGTGCTTATATGATCGATAGAACGACAATTACTATACTTATTACTCCTATTATTATAAATCTAACTCATATTATTAGCCATATTATGCTTATATGATCGATAGTACGACAATTACTATACTCATTGCTCTTATTATCATCAATCTAACTCATATTATTAACCATATTATGCAATTATGATCGATAGGACGACAATTACTATACTTATTACACTTATTATTATCAATCTACCTCATATTATCAGCCATATTATGCTTACATGATCGATAGTACGACAACTACTATACTCATTGCTCTTATTATTATCAATCTAACTCATATTATTAACCATATTATGCAGATATGATCGATAGAACGACAATTACTATACTCATTACTCTTATTATTATCAATCTAACTCATGCTATTAGCCATATTATGCTTATATGATCGATATAACGACAATTACTATACTTATTACTCTTATTATTATAAATCTAACTCATATTATTAGCCATATTATGCTTATATGATCGATAGAACGACAATTACTATACTTATTTCTCTTACTATTATCAATCTAACTCATATTATTAGCCATATTATGCTTATATGATCGATAGAACGACAATTACTATACTCATTGCTCTTATTGTTATCAATCTAACTCATATTATTAACCACATTATGCAATTATGATCGATAGAACGACAATTACTATACTTATTACACTTATTATTATCAATCTAACTCATATTATTAGCCATATTATGCTTATATGATCGATAGAACGACAATTACTATACTTATTACTCTTATTATTATCAATCTAACTCATATTATTAGCCATATTGTGCTTACATGAGCGACAGAACGACAATTACTATAATTATTACACACACTATTATCAATCTAACTCATATTATTATCCATATTATGCAATTATGATCGATAGAACGACAATTACTATACTTATTACACTCACTATTATCAATCTAACTCATATTATTAACCATATTATGCAGATATGATCGATAGCACGACATTTACTATACTTATTACTCGTATTATTATCAACCTAATTCATATTATTAGCCATATTATGCTTATATGATCGATAGAAAGACAATCACTATACTTATTACTCTTATTATTATCTACCTAACTCATATTATTAGCCATATTATGCTTATATTATCGATAGAACGGCAATTACTATACTTATTACTCTTATTATTATAAATCTAACT
The DNA here is from genome assembly GCF_050947335.1 of Megachile rotundata. Taxonomy (NCBI): domain Eukaryota; kingdom Metazoa; phylum Arthropoda; class Insecta; order Hymenoptera; family Megachilidae; genus Megachile; species Megachile rotundata. The sequence continues at coordinate 39,560 of NW_027474185.1, read as the reverse complement.
CATATTATTAGCCATATTATGCTTATATGATCGATAGAACGACAATTACTATACTTATTACTCTTATTATTATAAATCTAACTCATATTATTAGCCATATTATGCTTGCATGATCGATAGAACGACAATTACTATACTTATTACTCTTATTATTATCAATCTAACCCATATTATTAACCATATTATGCTAATATGATCGATAGAACGACAATTACTATACTTATTACACTCACTATTATCAATCTAACTCATATTATTAACCATATTATGCAGATATGATCGATAGCACGACATTTACTATACTTATTACTCGTATTATTATCAACCTAACTCATATTATTAGCCATATTATGCTAATATGATCGATAGAAAGACAATTACTATACTTATTACTCTTATTATTACCAATCTAACTCATATTATTAACCATATTATGCAAATATGATCGATAGAACGACAATTACTATACTTATTTCTCTTACTATTATCAATCTAACTCATATTATTAGCCATATTATGCTTATATGATCGATAGAACGACAATTACTATACTTATTACTCTTATTGTTATCAATCTAACTCATATTATTAGCCATATTATGCAGATATGATCGATAAAACGAGAATTACTATACTCACTACTCTTAGTATTATCAATCTAACTCATGTTATTAGCCATATTATGCTTATATTATCGATAGAACGACAATTACTATACTTATTACTGTTATTATTATCAATCTAACTCATATTATTAGCCATATTGTGCTTATATGATCGATAGAACGACAATTACTATACTTATTACTCCTATTATTATAAATCTAACTCATTATTAGCCATATTATGCTTATATGATCGATAGTACGACAATTACTATACTCATTGCTCTTATTATCATCAATCTAACTCATATTATTAACCATATTATGCAATTATGATCGATAGGACGACAATTACTATACTTATTACACTTATTATTAACAATCTACCTCATATTATTATTAGCCATATTATGCTTACATGATCGATAGTACGACAACTACTATACTCATTGCTCTTATTATTATCAATCTAACTCATATTTTTAGCCATATTATGCAGATATGATCGATAGAACGACAATTACTATACTTATTATTCTTATTATTATCAATCTAACTCATATTATTAGCCATATTGTGCTGATATGAGCGATAGAACGACAATTACTATATTTATTACACTCACTATTATCAATCTAACTCATATTATTGACCATATTATGCAGATATGATCGATAGAACGACAATTACTATACTCATTCCTCTTATTATTATCAATCTAACTCTTGCTATTAGCCATATTATGGTTATATGATCGATATAACGACAATTACTATACTTATTACTCTTATTATAATCAATCTAACTCATATTATTAACCATATTATGCAGATATGATCGATAGAACGACAATTACTATACTCATTACTCTTATTATTATCAATCTAACTCATGCTATTAGCCATATTATGGTTATATGATCGATATAACGACAATTACTATACTTATTACTCTTATTATTATCAATCTAACTCATATTATTAACCATATTATGCAGATATGATCGATAGAACGACAATTACTATACTTATTACTCTTATTATTATCAATCTGACTCATATTATTAGCCATATTGTGCTTATATGAGCGATAGAACGACAATTACTATATTTATTACACTCACTATTATCAATCTAACTCATATTATTGACCATATTATGCAGATATGATCGATAGAACGACAATTACTATACTCATTACTCTTATTATTATCAATCTAACTCATGCTATTAGCCATATTATGCTTATATGATCGATATAACGACAATTATTATACTTATTACTCTTATTATTATCAATCTAACTCATATTATTAACCATATTATGCAGATATGATCGATAGAACGAGAATTACTATACTCACTACTCTTAGTATTATCAATCTCACTCATGTTATTAGCCATATTATGCTTATATGATCGATAGTACGACAATTACTATACTCATTGCTCTTATTATCATCAATCTAACTCATATTATTAACCATATTTTGCAATTATGATCGATAGGACGACAATTACTATACTTATTACACTTATTATTATCAATCTACCTCATATTATTAGCCATATTATGCTTACATGATCGATAGTACGACAACTACTATACTCATTGCTCTTATTATTATCAATCTAACTCATATTATTAACCATATTATGCAGATATGATCGATAGAACGACAATTACTATACTCATTACTCTTATTATTATCAATCTAACTCATGCTATTAGCCATATTATGCTTATATGATCGATATAACGACAATTACTATACTTATTACTGTTATTATTATCAATCTAACTCATATTATTAGCCATATTGTGCTTATATGATCGATAGAACGACAATTACTATACTTATTACTCCTATTATTATAAATCTAACTCATATTATTAGCCATATTATGCTTATATGATCGATAGTACGACAATTACTATACTCATTGCTCTTATTATCATCAATCTAACTCATATTATTAACCATATTATGCAATTATGATCGATAGGACGACAATTACTATACTTATTACACTTATTATTATCAATCTACCTCATATTATTAGCCATATTATGCTTACATGATCGATAGTACGACAACTACTATACTCATTGCTCTTATTATTATCAATCTAACTCATATTATTAACCATATTATGCAGATATGATCGATAGAACGACAATTACTATACTCATTACTCTTATTATTATCAATCTAACTCATGCTATTAGCCATATTATGCTTATATGATCGATATAACGACAATTACTATACTTATTACTCTTATTATTATAAATCTAACTCATATTATTAGCCATATTATGCTTATATGATCGATAGAACGACAATTACTATACTTATTTCTCTTACTATTATCAACCTAACTCATATTATTAGCCATATTATGCAGATATGATCGATAGAACAACAATTACTATATTTATTACACTCACTATTTTCAATCTAACTCATATTATTGACCATATTATGCAGATATGATCGATAGAACGACAATTACTACACTCATTACTCTTATTATTATCAATCTAACTCATGCTATTAGCCATATTATGGTTATATGATCGATATAACGACAATTACTATACTTATTACTCTTATTATAATCAATCTAACTCATATTATTAACCATATTATGCAGATATGATCGATAGAACGACAATTACTATACTCATTACTCTTATTATTATCAATCTAACTCATGCTATTAGCCATATTATGGTTATATGATCGATATAACGACAATTACTATATTTATTACTCTTACTATTATAAATCTAACTCATATTATTAGCCATATTATGCTTATATGATCGATAGTACGACAATTACTATACTCATTACTCTTATTATTATCAATCTAACTCATATTATTAACCATATTATGCAGATATGATGGATAGAACGACAATTTCTATACTTATTACACTCACTATTATCAATCTAACTCATATTATTAGCCATATTATGGTTATATGACCGATAGAACGTCAATTACTATACTTACTACTCCTATTATTATCAATCTAACTCTTATTATTAGCCATATTGTGCTTATATGATCGATAGAACGACAATTACTATACTTATTGCTCTTACTATTATAAATCTAACTCATATTATTAGCCATATTATGCTTATATGATCGATAGTACGACAATTACTATACTCATTACTCTTATTATTATAAATCTAACTCATATTATTAGCCATATTATGCTTATATGATCGATAGTACGACAATTACTATACTCATTGCTCTTATTATCATCAATCTAACTCATATTATTAACCATATTATGCAATTATGATCGATAGGACGACAATTACTATACTTATTACACTTATTATTATCAATCTACCTCATTTTATTAGCCATATTATGCTTACATGATCGATAGTACGACAACTACTATACTCATTGCTCTTATTATTATCAATCTAACTCATATTATTAACCATATTATGCAGATATGATCGATAGAACGACAATTACTATACTCATTACTCTTATTATTATCAATCTAACTCATGCTATTAGCCATATTATGCTTATATGATCGATATAACGACAATTACTATACTTATTACTCTTATTATTATAAATCTAACTCATATTATTAGCCATATTATGCTTATATGATCGATAGAACGACAATTACTATACTTATTTCTCTTACTATTATCAACCTAACTCATATTATTAGCCATATTATGCAGATATGATCGATAGAACAACAATTACTATATTTATTACACTCACTATTTTCAATCTAACTCATATTATTGACCATATTATGCAGATATGATCGATAGAACGACAATTACTACACTCATTACTCTTATTATTATCAATCTAACTCATGCTATTAGCCATATTATGGTTATATGATCGATATAACGACAATTACTATACTTATTACTCTTATTATAATCAATCTAACTCATATTATTAACCATATTATGCAGATATGATCGATAGAACGACAATTACTATACTCATTACTCTTATTATTATCAATCTAACTCATGCTATTAGCCATATTATGGTTATATGATCGATATAACGACAATTACTATATTTATTACTCTTACTATTATAAATCTAACTCATATTATTAGCCATATTATGCTTATATGATCGATAGTACGACAATTACTATACTCATTACTCTTATTATTATCAATCTAACTCATATTATTAACCATATTATGCAGATATGATGGATAGAACGACAATTTCTATACTTATTACACTCACTATTATCAATCTAACTCATATTATTAGCCATATTATGGTTATATGACCGATAGAACGTCAATTACTATACTTACTACTCCTATTATTATCAATCTAACTCTTATTATTAGCCATATTGTGCTTATATGATCGATAGAACGACAATTACTATACTTATTGCTCTTACTATTATAAATCTAACTCATATTATTAGCCATATTATGCTTATATGATCGATAGTACGACAATTACTATACTCATTACTCTTATTATTATCAATCTAACTCACATTATTAACCATATTATGCAGATATGATGGATAGAACGACAATTTCTATACTTATTACACTCACTATTATCAATCTAACTCATATTATTAGCCATATTATGGTTATATGACCGATAGAACGTCAATTACTATACTTACTACTCCTATTATTATAAATCTAACTCATATTATTAGCCATATTATGCTTATATTATCGATAGAACGACAATTACTATACTTATTACTCTTATTATTATAAATCTAACTCATATTATTAGCCATATTATGCGTATATGATCGATAGAACGACAATTACTATACTCATTGCTCTTATTATTATCAATCTAACTCATATTATTAACCACATTATGCAATTATGATCGATAGAACGACAATTACTATACTTATTACACTTATTATTATCAATCTAACTCATATTATTAGCCATATTATGCTTATATGATCGATAGAACGACAATTACTATACTTATTACTCTTATTATTATCAATCTAACTCATATTATTAGCCATATTGTGCTTACATGAGCGACAGAACGACAATTACTATAATTATTACACTCACTATTATCAATCTAACTCATATTATTATCCATATTATGCAATTATGATCGATAGAACGACAATTACTATACTTATTACACTCACTATTATCAATCTAACTCATATTATTAACCATATTATGCAGATATGATCGATAGCACGACATTTACTATACTTATTACTCGTATTATTATCAACCTAACTCATATTATTAGCCATATTATGCTTATATGATCGATAGAAAGACAATCACTATACTTATTACTCTTATTATTATCTACCTAACTCATATTATTAGCCATATTATGCTTATATTATCGATAGAACGGCAATTACTATACTTATTACTCTTATTATTATAAATCTAACTCATATTATTAGCCATATTATGCTTATATGATCGATAGAACGACAATTACTATACTTATTACTCTTATTATTATAAATCTAACTCATATTATTAGCCATATTATGCTTGCATGATCGATAGAACGACAATTACTATACTTATTACTCTTATTATTATCAATCTAACTCATATTATTAACCATATTATGCTAATATGATCGATAGAACGACAACTACTACACTTATTACACTCACTATTATCAATCTAACTCATATTATTAACCATATTATGCAGATATGATCGATAGCACGACATTTACTATACTTATTACTCGTATTATTATCAACCTAACTCATATTATTAGCCATATTATGCTTATATGATCGATAGAAAGACAATTACTATACTTATTACTCTTATTATTACCAATCTAACTCATATTATTAACCATATTATGCAAATATGATCGATAGAACGACAATTACTATAATTATTTCTCTTACTATTATCAATCTAACTCATATTATTAGCCATATTATGCTTATATGATCGATATAACGACAATTACTATACTTATTACTCGTATTGTTATCAATCTAACTCATATTATTAGCCATATTATGCAGATATGATCGATAAAACGAGAATTACTATACTCACTACTCTTAGTATTATCAATCTAACTCATGTTATTAGCCACATTATGCTTATATTATCGATCGAACGACAATTACTATACTTATTACTGTTATTATTATCAATCTAACTCATATTATTAGCCATATTGTGCTTATATGATCGATAGAACGACAATTACTATACTTATTACTCCTATTATTATAAATCTAACTCATTATTAGCCATATTATGCTTATATGATCGATAGTACGACAATTACTATACTCGTTGCTCTTATTATCATCAATCTAACTCATATTTTTAGCCATATTATGCAGATATGATCGATAGAAGGACAATTACTATACTTATTATTCTTATTATTATCAATCTAACTCATATTATTAGCCATATTGTGCTGATATGAGCGATAGAACGACAATTACTATATTTATTACACTCACTATTATCAATCTAACTCATATTATTGACCATATTATGCAGATATGATCGATAGAACGACAATTACTATACTCATTACTCTTATTATTATCAATCTAACTCTTGCTATTAGCCATATTATGGTTATATGATCGATATAACGACAATTACTATACTTATTACTCTTATTATAATCAATCTAACTCATATTATTAACCATATTATGCAGATATGATCGATAGAACGACAATTACTATACTCATTACTCTTATTAGTATCAATCTAACTCATGCTATTAGCCATATTATGGTTATATGATCGATATAACGACAATTACTATACTTATTACTCTTATTATTATCAATCTAACTCATATTATTAACCATATTATGCAGATATGATCGATAGAACGACAATTACTATACTTATTACTCTTATTATTATCAATCTAACTCATATTATTAGCCATATTGTGCTTATATGATCGATATAACGACAATTACTATACTTATTACTCTTACTATTATAAATCTAACTCATATTATTAGCCATATTATGCTTATATGATCGATAGTACGACAATTACTATACTCATTACTCTTATTATTATCAATCTAACTCATATTATTAACCATATTATGCAGATATGATGGATAGAACGACAATTTCTATACCTATTACACTCAGTATTATCAATCTAACTCATATTAATAGCCATATTATGGTTATATGACCGATAGAACGTCAATTACTATACTTACTACTCCTATTATTATAAATCTAACTCATATTATTAGCCATATTATGCTTATATGATCGATAGAACGACAATTACTATACTTATTACTCTTATTGTTATCAATCTAACTCATATTATTAGCCATATTATGCAGATATGATCGATAGAACGACAATTACTATACTTATTACTCTTATTATTATCAATCTAACTCATATTATTAGCCATATTGTGCTTATATGAGCGATAGAACGACAATTACTATATTTATTACACTCACTATTATCAATCTAACTCATATTATCGACCATATTATGCAGATATGATCGATAGAACGACAATTATTATACTCATTACTCTTATTATTATCAATCTAACTCATGCTATTAGCCATATTATGGTTATATGATCGATATAACGACAATTACTATACTTATTACTCTTATTATTATCAATCTAACTCATATTATTAACCATATTATGCAAATATGATCGATAGAACGACAATTACTATACTCATTACTCTTATTATTATCAATCTAACTCATATTATTAACCATATTATGCAGATATGATCGATAGCACGACATTTACTATACTTATTACTCGTATTATTATCAACCTAACTCATATTATTAGCCATATTATGCTTATATGATCGATAGAAAGACAATCACTATACTTATTACTCTTATTATTATCTACCTAACTCATATTATTAGCCATATTATGCTTATATTATCGATAGAACGGCAATTACTATACTTATTACTCTTATTATTATAAATCTAACTCATATTATTAGCCATATTATGCTTATATGATCGATAGAACGACAATTACTATACTTATTACTCTTATTATTATAAATCTAATTCATATTATTAGTCATATTATGCTTACATGATCGATAGAACGACAATTACTATACTTATTACTTTTATTATTATCAATCTAACTCATATTATTAACCATATTATGCTAATATGATCGATAGAACGACAATTACTATACTTATTACACTCACTATTATCAATCTAACTCATATTATTAACCATATTATGCAGATATGATCGATAGAACGAGAATTACTATACTCACTACTCTTAGTATTATCAATCTCACTCATGTTATTAGCCATATTATGCTTATATGATCGATAGTACGACAATTACTATACTCATTGCTCTTATTATCATCAATCTAACTCATATTATTAACCATATTTTGCAATTATGATCGATAGGACGACAATTACTATACTTATTACACTTATTATTATCAATCTACCTCATATTATTAGCCATATTATGCTTACATGATCGATAGTACGACAACTACTATACTCATTGCTCTTATTATTATCAATCTAACTCATATTATTAACCATATTATGCAGATATGATCGATAGAACGACAATTACTATACTCATTACTCTTATTATTATCAATCTAACTCATGCTATTAGCCATATTATGCTTATATGATCGATATAACGACAATTACTATACTTATTATACTCACTGTTATCAATCTAACTCATATTATTAGCCATATTATGCTTATATGATCGATAGAACGACAATTACTATACTTATTACTCTTATTGTTATCAATCTAACTCATATTATTAGCCACATTATGCAGATATGATCGATAGAACGAGAATTACTATACTCACTACTCTTAGTATTATCAATCTCACTCATGTTATTAGCCATATTATGCTTATATTATCGATAGAACGACAATTACTATACTTATTACTGTTATTATTATCAATCTAACTCATATTATTAGCCATATTGTGCTTATATGATCGATAGAACGACAATTACTATACTTATTACTCCTATTATTATAAATCTAACGCATATTATTAGCCATATTATGCTTATATGATCGATAGTACGACAATTACTATACTCATTGCTCTTATTATCATCAATCTAACTCATATTATTAACCATATTATGCAATTATGATCGATAGGACGACAATTACTATACTTATTACACTTATTATTATCAATCTACCTCATATTATTAGCCATATTATGCTTACATGATCGATAGTACGACAACTACTATACTCATTGCTCTTATTATTATCAATCTAACTCATATTATTAACCATATTATGCAGATATGATCGATAGAACGACAATTACTATACTCATTACTCTTATTATTATCAATCTAACTCATGCTATTAGCCATATTATGCTTATATGATCGATAAAACGACAATTACTATACTTATTACTCTTATTATTATAAATCTAACTCATATTATTAGCCATATTATGCTTATATGATCGATAGAACGACAATTACTATACTTATTTCTCTTACTATTATCAATCTAACTCATATTATTAGCCATATTATGCTTATATGATCGATAGAACGACAATTACTATACTTATTACTCTTATTATTATCAATCTAGCTCATATTATTAACCATATTATGCTAATATGATCGATAGAACAACAATTACTATACTTATTATACTCACTGTTATCAATCTAACTCATATTACTAGCCATATTATGCAGATATGATCGATAGAACGACAATTACTATACTTATTACTCTTATTATTATCAATCTAACTCATATTATTAGCCATATTGTGCTTATATGAGCGCTAGAACGACAATTACTATATTTATTACACTCACTATTATCAATCTAACTCATATTATTGACCATATTATGCAGATATGATCGATAGAACGACAATTACTATACTCATTACTCTTATTATTATCAATCTAACTCATGCTATTAGCCATATTATGGTTATATGATCGATATAACGACAATTACTATACTTATTACTCTTATTATAATCAATCTAACTCATATTATTAACCATATTATGCAGATATGATCGATAGAACGACAATTACTATACTCATTACTCTTATTATTATCAATCTAACTCATGCTATTAGCCATATTATGGTTATATGATCGATATAACGACAATTACTATACTTATTACTCTTATTATTATCAATCTAACTCATATTATTAACCATATTATGCAGATATGATCGATAGAACGACAATTACTATACTTATTACTCTTATTATTATCAATCTAACTCATATTATTAGCCATATTGTGCTTATATGATCGATAGAGCGACAATTACTATATTTATTACTCTTACTATTATAAATCTAACTCATATTATTAGCCATATTATGCTTATATGATCGATAGTACGACAATTACTATACTCATTACTCTTATTATTATCAATCTAACTCATATTATTAACCATATTATGCAGATATGATGGATAGAACGACAATTTCTATACTTATTACACTCACTATTATCAATCTAACTCATATTATTAGCCATATTATGGTTATATGACCGATAGAACGTCAATTACTATACTTACTACTCCTATTATTATCAACCTAACTCATATTATTAGCCATATTATGCTTATAAGATCGATAGAACGACAATTACTATACTTATTACACTCACTATTATCATTCTAATTCATATTATTAACCATATTATGCAATTATGATCGATAGAACGACAATTACTATACTTATTACTCTTATTATTATCAATCTAACTCATGCTATTAGCCATATTATGTTTATATGATCGATATAACGACAATTACTATACCTATTACTCTTATTATTATCAATCTAACTCATATTATTAACCATATTATGCAGATATGATCGATAGAACTACAATTACTATACTTATTACTCCTATTATTATAAATCTAACTCATATTATTAGCCATATTATGCTTATATTATCGATAGAACGACAATTACTATACTTATTACTCTTATTATTATAAATCTAACTCATATTATTAGCCATATTATGCTTATATGATCGATAGAACGACAATTACTATACTCATTGCTCTTATTATTATCAATCTAACTCATATTATTAACCACATTATGCAATTATGATCGATAGAACGACAATTACTATACTTATTACACTTATTATTATCAATCTAACTCATATTATTAGCCATATTATGCTTATATGATCGATAGAACGACAATTACTATACTTATTACTCTTATTATTATCAATCTAACTCATATTATTAGCCATATTGTGCTTACATGAGCGACAGAACGACAATTACTATAATTATTACACTCACTATTATCAATCTAACTCATATTATTATCCATATTATGCAATTATGATCGATAGAACGACAATTACTATACTTATTACACTCACTATTATCAATCTAACTCATATTATTAACCATATTATGCAGATATGATCGATAGCACGACATTTACTATACTTATTACTCGTATTATTATCAACCTAACTCATATTATTAGCCATATTATGCTTATATGATCGATAGAAAGACAATCACTATACTTATTACTCTTATTATTATCTACCTAACTCATATTATTAGCCATATTATGCTTATATTATCGATAGAACGGCAATTACTATACTTATTACTCTTATTATTATAAATCTAACTCATATTATTAGCCATATTATGCTTATATGATCGATAGAACGACAATTACTATACTTATTACTCTTATTATTATAAATCTAACTCATATTATTAGTCATATTATGCTTACATGATCGATAGAACGACAATTACTATACTTATTACTCTTATTATTATCAATCTAACTCATATTATTAACCATATTATGCTAATATGATCGATAGAACGACAATTACTATACTTATTACACTCACTATTATCAATCTAACTCATATTATTAACCATATTATGCAGATATGATCGATAGAACGAGAATTACTATACTCACTACTCTTAGTATTATCAATCTCACTCATGTTATTAGCCATATTATGCTTATATGATCGATAGTACGACAATTACTATACTCATTGCTCTTATTATCATCAATCTAACTCATATTATTAACCATATTTTGCAATTATGATCGATAGGACGACAATTACTATACTTATTACACTTATTATTATCAATCTACCTCATATTATTAGCCATATTATGCTTACATGATCGATAGTACGACAACTACTATACTCATTGCTCTTATTATTATCAATCTAACTCATATTATTAACCATATTATGCAGATATGATCGATAGAACGACAATTACTATACTCATTACTGTTATTATTATCAATCTAACTCATGCTATTAGCCATATTATGCTTATATGATCGATATAACGACAATTACTATACTTATTATACTCACTGTTATCAATCTAACTCATATTATTAGCCATATTATGCTTATATGATCGATAGAACGACAATTACTATACTTATTACTCTTATTGTTATCAATCTAACTCATATTATTAGCCATATTATGCAGATATGATCGATAGAACGAGAATTACTATACTCACTACTCTTAGTATTATCAATCTCACTCATGTTATTAGCCATATTATGCTTATATTATCGATAGAACGACAATTACTATACTTATTACTGTTATTATTATCAATCTAACTCATATTATTAGCCATATTGTGCTTATATGATCGATAGAACGACAATTACTATACTTATTACTCCTATTATTATAAATCTAACGCATATTATTAGCCATATTATGCTTATATGATCGATAGTACGACAATTACTATACTCATTGCTCTTATTATCATCAATCTAACTCATATTATTAACCATATTATGCAATTATGATCGATAGGACGACAATTACTATACTTATTACACTTATTATTATCAATCTACCTCATATTATTAGCCATATTATGCTTACATGATCGATAGTACGACAACTACTATACTCATTGCTCTTATTATTATCAATCTAACTCATATTATTAACCATATTATGCAGATATGATCGATAGAACGACAATTACTATACTCATTACTCTTATTATTATCAATCTAACTCATGCTATTAGCCATATTATGCTTATATGATCGATAAAACGACAATTACTATACTTATTACTCTTATTATTATAAATCTAACTCATATTATTAGCCATATTATGCTTATATGAGCGATAGAACGACAATTACTATATTTATTACACTCACTATTATCAATCTAACTCATATTATTGACCATATTATGCAGATATGATCGATAGAACGACAATTACTATACTCATTACTCTTATTATTATCAATCTAACTCATGCTATTAGCCATATTATGGTTATATGATCGATATAACGACAATTACTATACTTATTACTCTTATTATAATCAATCTAACTCATATTATTAACCATATTATGCAGATATGATCGATAGAACGACAATTACTATACTCATTACTCTTATTATTATCAATCTAACTCATGCTATTAGCCATATTATGGTTATATGATCGATATAACGACAATTACTATACTTATTACTCTTATTATTATCAATCTAACTCATATTATTAACCATATTATGCAGATATGATCGATAGAACGACAATTACTATACTTATTACTCTTATTATTATCAATCTAACTCATATTATTAGCCATATTGTGCTTATATGATCGATAGAGCGACAATTACTATATTTATTACTCTTACTATTATAAATCTAACTCATATTATTAGCCATATTATGCTTATATGATCGATAGTACGACAATTACTATACTCATTACTCTTATTATTATCAATCTAACTCATATTATTAACCATATTATGCAGATATGATGGATAGAACGACAATTTCTATACTTATTACACTCACTATTATCAATCTAACTCATATTATTAGCCATATTATGGTTATATGACCGATAGAACGTCAATTACTATACTTACTACTCCTATTATTATCAACCTAACTCATATTATTAGCCATATTATGCTTATAAGATCGATAGAACGACAATTACTATACTTATTACACTCACTATTATCATTCTAATTCATATTATTAACCATATTATGCAATTATGATCGATAGAACGACAATTACTATACTTATTACTCTTATTATTATCAATCTAACTCATGCTATTAGCCATATTATGTTTATATGATCGATATAACGACAATTACTATACCTATTACTCTTATTATTATCAATCTAACTCATATTATTAACCATATTATGCAGATATGATCGATAGAACTACAATTACTATACTTATTACTCCTATTATTATAAATCTAACTCATATTATTAGCCATATTATGCTTATATTATCGATAGAACGACAATTACTATACTTATTACTCTTATTATTATAAATCTAACTCATATTATTAGCCATATTATGCTTATATGATCGATAGAACGACAATTACTATACTCATTGCTCTTATTATTATCAATCTAACTCATATTATTAACCACATTATGCAATTATGATCGATAGAACGACAATTACTATACTTATTACACTCACTGTTATCAATCTAACTCATATTATTAGCCATATTATGCTTATATGATCGATAGAACGACAATTACTATACTTATTACTCTTATTGTTATCAATCTAACTCATATTATTAGCCATATTATGCAGATATGATCGATAGAACGAGAATTACTATACTCACTACTCTTAGTATTATCAATCTCACTCATGTTATTAGCCATATTATGCTTATATTATCGATAGAACGACAATTACTATACTTATTACTGTTATTATTATCAATCTAACTCATATTATTAGCCATATTGTGCTTATATGATCGATAGAACGACAATTACTATACTTATTACTCCTATTATTATAAATCTAACGCATATTATTAGCCATATTATGCTTATATGATCGATAGTACGACAATTACTATACTCATTGCTCTTATTATCATCAATCTAACTCATATTATTAACCATATTATGCAATTATGATCGATAGGACGACAATTACTATACTTATTACACTTATTATTATCAATCTACCTCATATTATTAGCCATATTATGCTTACATGATCGATAGTACGACAACTACTATACTCATTGCTCTTATTATTATCAATCTAACTCATATTATTAACCATATTATGCAGATATGATCGATAGAACGACAATTACTATACTCATTACTCTTATTATTATCAATCTAACTCATGCTATTAGCCATATTATGCTTATATGATCGATAAAACGACAATTACTATACTTATTACTCTTATTATTATAAATCTAACTCATATTATTAGCCATATTATGCTTATATGATCGATAGAACGACAATTACTATACTTATTTCTCTTACTATTATCAATCTAACTCATATTATTAGCCATATTATGCTTATATGATCGATAGAACGACAATTACTATACTTATTACTCTTATTATTATCAATCTAGCTCATATTATTAACCATATTATGCTAATATGATCGATAGAACAACAATTACTATACTTATTATACTCACTGTTATCAATCTAACTCATATTACTAGCCATATTATGCAGATATGATCGATAGAACGACAATTACTATACTTATTACTCTTATTATTATCAATCTAACTCATATTATTAGCCATATTGTGCTTATATGAGCGATAGAACGACAATTACTATATTTATTACACTCACTATTATCAATCTAACTCATATTATTGACCATATTATGCAGATATGATCGATAGAACGACAATTACTATACTCATTACTCTTATTATTATCAATCTAACTCATGCTATTAGCCATATTATGGTTATATGATCGATATAACGACAATTACTATACTTATTACTCTTATTATAATCAATCTAACTCATATTATTAACCATATTATGCAGATATGATCGATAGAACGACAATTACTATACTCATTACTCTTATTATTATCAATCTAACTCATGCTATTAGCCATATTATGGTTATATGATCGATATAACGACAATTACTATACTTATTACTCTTATTATTATCAATCTAACTCATATTATTAACCATATTATGCAGATATGATCGATAGAACGACAATTACTATACTTATTACTCTTATTATTATCAATCTAACTCATATTATTAGCCATATTGTGCTTATATGATCGATAGAGCGACAATTACTATATTTATTACTCTTACTATTATAAATCTAACTCATATTATTAGCCATATTATGCTTATATGATCGATAGTACGACAATTACTATACTCATTACTCTTATTATTATCAATCTAACTCATATTATTAACCATATTATGCAGATATGATGGATAGAACGACAATTTCTATACTTATTACACTCACTATTATCAATCTAACTCATATTATTAGCCATATTATGGTTATATGACCGATAGAACGTCAATTACTATACTTACTACTCCTATTATTATCAACCTAACTCATATTATTAGCCATATTATGCTTATAAGATCGATAGAACGACAATTACTATACTTATTACACTCACTATTATCATTCTAATTCATATTATTAACCATATTATGCAATTATGATCGATAGAACGACAATTACTATACTTATTACTCTTATTATTATCAATCTAACTCATGCTATTAGCCATATTATGTTTATATGATCGATATAACGACAATTACTATACCTATTACTCTTATTATTATCAATCTAACTCATATTATTAACCATATTATGCAGATATGATCGATAGAACTACAATTACTATACTTATTACTCCTATTATTATAAATCTAACTCATATTATTAGCCATATTATGCTTATATTATCGAT
The DNA here is from genome assembly GCF_050947335.1 of Megachile rotundata. NCBI lineage: Eukaryota > Metazoa > Arthropoda > Insecta > Hymenoptera > Megachilidae > Megachile > Megachile rotundata. The sequence goes on along the minus strand of NW_027474185.1, from coordinate 22,013 downwards.
AGAACGACAATTACTATACTTATTACTCTTATTATTATAAATCTAACTCATATTATTAGCCATATTATGCTTATATGATCGATAGAACGACAATTACTATACTCATTGCTCTTATTATTATCAATCTAACTCATATTATTAACCACATTATGCAATTATGATCGATAGAACGACAATTACTATACTTATTACACTTATTATTATCAATCTAACTCATATTATTAGCCATATTATGCTTATATGATCGATAGAACGACAATTACTATACTTATTACTCTTATTATTATCAATCTAACTCATATTATTAGCCATATTGTGCTTACATGAGCGACAGAACGACAATTACTATAATTATTACACTCACTATTATCAATCTAACTCATATTATTATCCATATTATGCAATTATGATCGATAGAACGACAATTACTATACTTATTACACTCACTATTATCAATCTAACTCATATTATTAACCATATTATGCAGATATGATCGATAGCACGACATTTACTATACTTATTACTCGTATTATTATCAACCTAACTCATATTATTAGCCATATTATGCTTATATGATCGATAGAAAGACAATCACTATACTTATTACTCTTATTATTATCTACCTAACTCATATTATTAGCCATATTATGCTTATATTATCGATAGAACGGCAATTACTATACTTATTACTCTTATTATTATAAATCTAACTCATATTATTAGCCATATTATGCTTATATGATCGATAGAACGACAATTACTATACTTATTACTCTTATTATTATAAATCTAACTCATATTATTAGTCATATTATGCTTACATGATCGATAGAACGACAATTACTATACTTATTACTCTTATTATTATCAATCTAACTCATATTATTAACCATATTATGCTAATATGATCGATAGAACGACAATTACTATACTTATTACACTCACTATTATCAATCTAACTCATATTATTGACCATATTATGCAGATATGATCGATAGAACGACAATTACTATACTCATTACTCTTATTATTATCAATCTAACTCATGCTATTAGCCATATTATGGTTATATGATCGATATAACGACAATTACTATACTTATTACTCTTATTATAATCAATCTAACTCATATTATTAACCATATTATGCAGATATGATCGATAGAACGACAATTACTATACTCATTACTCTTATTATTATCAATCTAACTCATGCTATTAGCCATATTATGGTTATATGATCGATATAACGACAATTACTATACTTATTACTCTTATTATTATCAATCTAACTCATATTATTAACCATATTATGCAGATATGATCGATAGAACGACAATTACTATACTTATTACTCTTATTATTATCAATCTAACTCATATTATTAGCCATATTGTGCTTATATGATCGATAGAGCGACAATTACTATATTTATTACTCTTACTATTATAAATCTAACTCATATTATTAGCCATATTATGCTTATATGATCGATAGTACGACAATTACTATACTCATTACTCTTATTATTATCAATCTAACTCATATTATTAACCATATTATGCAGATATGATGGATAGAACGACAATTTCTATACTTATTACACTCACTATTATCAATCTAACTCATATTATTAGCCATATTATGGTTATATGACCGATAGAACGTCAATTACTATACTTACTACTCCTATTATTATCAACCTAACTCATATTATTAGCCATATTATGCTTATAAGATCGATAGAACGACAATTACTATACTTATTACACTCACTATTATCATTCTAATTCATATTATTAACCATATTATGCAATTATGATCGATAGAACGACAATTACTATACTTATTACTCTTATTATTATCAATCTAACTCATGCTATTAGCCATATTATGTTTATATGATCGATATAACGACAATTACTATACCTATTACTCTTATTATTATCAATCTAACTCATATTATTAACCATATTATGCAGATATGATCGATAGAACTACAATTACTATACTTATTACTCCTATTATTATAAATCTAACTCATATTATTAGCCATATTATGCTTATATTATCGATAGAACGACAATTACTATACTTATTACTCTTATTATTATAAATCTAACTCATATTATTAGCCATATTATGCTTATATGATCGATAGAACGACAATTACTATACTCATTGCTCTTATTATTATCAATCTAACTCATATTATTAACCACATTATGCAATTATGATCGATAGAACGACAATTACTATACTTATTACACTTATTATTATCAATCTAACTCATATTATTAGCCATATTATGCTTATATGATCGATAGAACGACAATTACTATACTTATTACTCTTATTATTATCAATCTAACTCATATTATTAGCCATATTGTGCTTACATGAGCGACAGAACGACAATTACTATAATTATTACACTCACTATTATCAATCTAACTCATATTATTATCCATATTATGCAATTATGATCGATAGAGCGACAATTACTATACTTATTACACTCACTATTATCAATCTAACTCATATTATTAACCATATTATGCAGATATGATCGATAGCACGACATTTACTATACTTATTACTCGTATTATTATCAACCTAACTCATATTATTAGCCATATTATGCTTATATGATCGATAGAAAGACAATCACTATACTTATTACTCTTATTATTATCTACCTAACTCATATTATTAGCCATATTATGCTTATATGATCGATAGAACGACAATTACTATACTTATTACTCTTATTATTATAAATCTAACTCATATTATTAGTCATATTATGCTTACATGATCGATAGAACGACAATTACTATACTTATTACTCTTATTATTATCAATCTAACTCATATTATTAACCATATTATGCTAATATGATCGATAGAACGACAATTACTATACTTATTACACTCACTATTATCAATCTAACTCATATTATTAACCATATTATGCAGATATGATCGATAGAACGAGAATTACTATACTCACTACTCTTAGTATTATCAATCTCACTCATGTTATTAGCCATATTATGCTTATATGATCGATAGTACGACAATTACTATACTCATTGCTCTTATTATCATCAATCTAACTCATATTATTAACCATATTTTGCAATTATGATCGATAGGACGACAATTACTATACTTATTACACTTATTATTATCAATCTACCTCATATTATTAGCCATATTATGCTTACATGATCGATAGTACGACAACTACTATACTCATTGCTCTTATTATTATCAATCTAACTCATATTATTAACCATATTATGCAGATATGATCGATAGAACGACAATTACTATACTCATTACTGTTATTATTATCAATCTAACTCATGCTATTAGCCATATTATGCTTATATGATCGATATAACGACAATTACTATACTTATTATACTCACTGTTATCAATCTAACTCATATTATTAGCCATATTATGCTTATATGATCGATAGAACGACAATTACTATACTTATTACTCTTATTGTTATCAATCTAACTCATATTATTAGCCATATTATGCAGATATGATCGATAGAACGAGAATTACTATACTCACTACTCTTAGTATTATCAATCTCACTCATGTTATTAGCCATATTATGCTTATATTATCGATAGAACGACAATTACTATACTTATTACTGTTATTATTATCAATCTAACTCATATTATTAGCCATATTGTGCTTATATGATCGATAGAACGACAATTACTATACTTATTACTCCTATTATTATAAATCTAACGCATATTATTAGCCATATTATGCTTATATGATCGATAGTACGACAATTACTATACTCATTGCTCTTATTATCATCAATCTAACTCATATTATTAACCATATTATGCAATTATGATCGATAGGACGACAATTACTATACTTATTACACTTATTATTATCAATCTACCTCATATTATTAGCCATATTATGCTTACATGATCGATAGTACGACAACTACTATACTCATTGCTCTTATTATTATCAATCTAACTCATATTATTAACCATATTATGCAGATATGATCGATAGAACGACAATTACTATACTCATTACTCTTATTATTATCAATCTAACTCATGCTATTAGCCATATTATGCTTATATGATCGATAAAACGACAATTACTATACTTATTACTCTTATTATTATAAATCTAACTCATATTATTAGCCATATTATGCTTATATGATCGATAGAACGACAATTACTATACTTATTTCTCTTACTATTATCAATCTAACTCATATTATTAGCCATATTATGCTTATATGATCGATAGAACGACAATTACTATACTTATTACTCTTATTATTATCAATCTAGCTCATATTATTAACCATATTATGCTAATATGATCGATAGAACAACAATTACTATACTTATTATACTCACTGTTATCAATCTAACTCATATTACTAGCCATATTATGCAGATATGATCGATAGAACGACAATTACTATACTTATTACTCTTATTATTATCAATCTAACTCATATTATTAGCCATATTGTGCTTATATGAGCGATAGAACGACAATTACTATATTTATTACACTCACTATTATCAATCTAACTCATATTATTGACCATATTATGCAGATATGATCGATAGAACGACAATTACTATACTCATTACTCTTATTATTATCAATCTAACTCATGCTATTAGCCATATTATGGTTATATGATCGATATAACGACAATTACTATACTTATTACTCTTATTATAATCAATCTAACTCATATTATTAACCATATTATGCAGATATGATCGATAGAACGACAATTACTATACTCATTACTCTTATTATTATCAATCTAACTCATGCTATTAGCCATATTATGGTTATATGATCGATATAACGACAATTACTATACTTATTACTCTTATTATTATCAATCTAACTCATATTATTAACCATATTATGCAGATATGATCGATAGAACGACAATTACTATACTTATTACTCTTATTATTATCAATCTAACTCATATTATTAGCCATATTGTGCTTATATGATCGATAGAGCGACAATTACTATATTTATTACTCTTACTATTATAAATCTAACTCATATTATTAGCCATATTATGCTTATATGATCGATAGTACGACAATTACTATACTCATTACTCTTATTATTATCAATCTAACTCATATTATTAACCATATTATGCAGATATGATGGATAGAACGACAATTTCTATACTTATTACACTCACTATTATCAATCTAACTCATATTATTAGCCATATTATGGTTATATGACCGATAGAACGTCAATTACTATACTTACTACTCCTATTATTATCAACCTAACTCATATTATTAGCCATATTATGCTTATAAGATCGATAGAACGACAATTACTATACTTATTACACTCACTATTATCATTCTAATTCATATTATTAACCATATTATGCAATTATGATCGATAGAACGACAATTACTATACTTATTACTCTTATTATTATCAATCTAACTCATGCTATTAGCCATATTATGTTTATATGATCGATATAACGACAATTACTATACCTATTACTCTTATTATTATCAATCTAACTCATATTATTAACCATATTATGCAGATATGATCGATAGAACTACAATTACTATACTTATTACTCCTATTATTATAAATCTAACTCATATTATTAGCCATATTATGCTTATATTATCGATAGAACGACAATTACTATACTTATTACTCTTATTATTATAAATCTAACTCATATTATTAGCCATATTATGCTTATATGATCGATAGAACGACAATTACTATACTCATTGCTCTTATTATTATCAATCTAACTCATATTATTAACCACATTATGCAATTATGATCGATAGAACGACAATTACTATACTTATTACACTTATTATTATCAATCTAACTCATATTATTAGCCATATTATGCTTATATGATCGATAGAACGACAATTACTATACTTATTACTCTTATTATTATCAATCTAACTCATATTATTAGCCATATTGTGCTTACATGAGCGACAGAACGACAATTACTATAATTATTACACTCACTATTATCAATCTAACTCATATTATTATCCATATTATGCAATTATGATCGATAGAACGACAATTACTATACTTATTACACTCACTATTATCAATCTAACTCATATTATTAACCATATTATGCAGATATGATCGATAGCACGACATTTACTATACTTATTACTCGTATTATTATCAACCTAACTCATATTATTAGCCATATTATGCTTATATGATCGATAGAAAGACAATCACTATACTTATTACTCTTATTATTATCTACCTAACTCATATTATTAGCCATATTATGCTTATATTATCGATAGAACGGCAATTACTATACTTATTACTCTTATTATTATAAATCTAACTCATATTATTAGCCATATTATGCTTATATGATCGATAGAACGACAATTACTATACTTATTACTCTTATTATTATAAATCTAACTCATATTATTAGTCATATTATGCTTACATGATCGATAGAACGACAATTACTATACTTATTACTCTTATTATTATCAATCTAACTCATATTATTAACCATATTATGCTAATATGATCGATAGAACGACAATTACTATACTTATTACACTCACTATTATCAATCTAACTCATATTATTAACCATATTATGCAGATATGATCGATAGAACGAGAATTACTATACTCACTACTCTTAGTATTATCAATCTCACTCATGTTATTAGCCATATTATGCTTATATGATCGATAGTACGACAATTACTATACTCATTGCTCTTATTATCATCAATCTAACTCATATTATTAACCATATTTTGCAATTATGATCGATAGGACGACAATTACTATACTTATTACACTTATTATTATCAATCTACCTCATATTATTAGCCATATTATGCTTACATGATCGATAGTACGACAACTACTATACTCATTGCTCTTATTATTATCAATCTAACTCATATTATTAACCATATTATGCAGATATGATCGATAGAACGACAATTACTATACTCATTACTGTTATTATTATCAATCTAACTCATGCTATTAGCCATATTATGCTTATATGATCGATATAACGACAATTACTATACTTATTATACTCACTGTTATCAATCTAACTCATATTATTAGCCATATTATGCTTATATGATCGATAGAACGACAATTACTATACTTATTACTCTTATTGTTATCAATCTAACTCATATTATTAGCCATATTATGCAGATATGATCGATAGAACGAGAATTACTATACTCACTACTCTTAGTATTATCAATCTCACTCATGTTATTAGCCATATTATGCTTATATTATCGATAGAACGACAATTACTATACTTATTACTGTTATTATTATCAATCTAACTCATATTATTAGCCATATTGTGCTTATATGATCGATAGAACGACAATTACTATACTTATTACTCCTATTATTATAAATCTAACGCATATTATTAGCCATATTATGCTTATATGATCGATAGTACGACAATTACTATACTCATTGCTCTTATTATCATCAATCTAACTCATATTATTAACCATATTATGCAATTATGATCGATAGGACGACAATTACTATACTTATTACACTTATTATTATCAAACTACCTCATATTATTAGCCATATTATGCTTACATGATCGATAGTACGACAACTACTATACTCATTGCTCTTATTATTATCAATCTAACTCATATTATTAACCATATTATGCAGATATGATCGATAGAACGACAATTACTATACTCATTACTCTTATTATTATCAATCTAACTCATGCTATTAGCCATATTATGCTTATATGATCGATAAAACGACAATTACTATACTTATTACTCTTATTATTATAAATCTAACTCATATTATTAGCCATATTATGCTTATATGATCGATAGAACGACAATTACTATACTTATTTCTCTTACTATTATCAATCTAACTCATATTATTAGCCATATTATGCTTATATGATCGATAGAACGACAATTACTATACTTATTACTCTTATTATTATCAATCTAGCTCATATTATTAACCATATTATGCTAATATGATCGATAGAACAACAATTACTATACTTATTATACTCACTGTTATCAATCTAACTCATATTACTAGCCATATTATGCAGATATGATCGATAGAACGACAATTACTATACTTATTACTCTTATTATTATCAATCTAACTCATATTATTAGCCATATTGTGCTTATATGAGCGATAGAACGACAATTACTATATTTATTACACTCACTATTATCAATCTAACTCATATTATTGACCATATTATGCAGATATGATCGATAGAACGACAATTACTATACTCATTACTCTTATTATTATCAATCTAACTCATGCTATTAGCCATATTATGGTTATATGATCGATATAACGACAATTACTATACTTATTACTCTTATTATAATCAATCTAACTCATATTATTAACCATATTATGCAGATATGATCGATAGAACGACAATTACTATACTCATTACTCTTATTATTATCAATCTAACTCATGCTATTAGCCATATTATGGTTATATGATCGATATAACGACAATTACTATACTTATTACTCTTATTATTATCAATCTAACTCATATTATTAACCATATTATGCAGATATGATCGATAGAACGACAATTACTATACTTATTACTCTTATTATTATCAATCTAACTCATATTATTAGCCATATTGTGCTTATATGATCGATAGAGCGACAATTACTATATTTATTACTCTTACTATTATAAATCTAACTCATATTATTAGCCATATTATGCTTATATGATCGATAGTACGACAATTACTATACTCATTACTCTTATTATTATCAATCTAACTCATATTATTAACCATATTATGCAGATATGATGGATAGAACGACAATTTCTATACTTATTACACTCACTATTATCAATCTAACTCATATTATTAGCCATATTATGGTTATATGACCGATAGAACGTCAATTACTATACTTACTACTCCTATTATTATCAACCTAACTCATATTATTAGCCATATTATGCTTATAAGATCGATAGAACGACAATTACTATACTTATTACACTCACTATTATCATTCTAATTCATATTATTAACCATATTATGCAATTATGATCGATAGAACGACAATTACTATACTTATTACTCTTATTATTATCAATCTAACTCATGCTATTAGCCATATTATGTTTATATGATCGATATAACGACAATTACTATACCCATTACTCTTATTATTATCAATCTAACTCATATTATTAACCATATTATGCAGATATGATCGATAGAACTACAATTACTATACTTATTACTCCTATTATTATAAATCTAACTCATATTATTAGCCATATTATGCTTATATGATCGATAGAACGACAATTACTATACTTATTACTCTTATTATTATCAATCTAACTCATATTATTAGCCATATTGTGCTTACATGAGCGACAGAACGACAATTACTATAATTATTACACTCACTATTATCAATCTAACTCATATTATTATCCATATTATGCAATTATGATCGATAGAACGACAATTACTATACTTATTACACTCACTATTATCAATCTAACTCATATTATTAACCATATTATGCAGATATGATCGATAGCACGACATTTACTATACTTATTACTCGTATTATTATCAACCTAACTCATATTATTAGCCATATTATGCTTATATGATCGATAGAAAGACAATCACTATACTTATTACTCTTATTATTATCTACCTAACTCATATTATTAGCCATATTATGCTTATATTATCGATAGAACGGCAATTACTATACTTATTACTCTTATTATTATAAATCTAACTCATATTATTAGCCATATTATGCTTATATGATCGATAGAACGACAATTACTATACTTATTACTCTTATTATTATCAATCTAACTCATATTATTAACCATATTATGCAGATATGATCGATAGAACGACAATTACTATACTTATTACTCTTATTATTATCAATCTAACTCATATTATTAGCCATATTGTGCTTATATGATCGATAGAACGACAATTACTATACTTATTACTGTTATTATTATCAATCTAACTCATATTATTAGCCATATTGTGCTTATATGATCGATAGAACGACAATTACTATACTTATTACTCCTATTATTATAAATCTAACTCATTATTAGCCATATTATGCTTATATGATCGATAGTACGACAATTACTATACTCGTTGCTCTTATTATCATCAATCTAACTCATATTTTTAGCCATATTATGCAGATATGATCGATAGAAGGACAATTACTATACTTATTATTCTTATTATTATCAATCTAACTCATATTATTAGCCATATTGTGCTGATATGAGCGATAGAACGACAATTACTATATTTATTACACTCACTATTATCAATCTAACTCATATTATCGACCATATTATGCAGATATGATCGATAGAACGACAATTATTATACTCATTACTCTTATTATTATCAATCTAACTCATGCTATTAGCCATATTATGGTTATATGATCGATATAACGACAATTACTATACTTATTACTCTTATTATTATCAATCTAACTCATATTATTAACCATATTATGCAAATATGATCGATAGAACGACAATTACTATACTCATTACTCTTATTATTATCAATCTAACTCATATTATTAACCATATTATGCAGATATGATCGATAGCACGACATTTACTATACTTATTACTCGTATTATTATCAACCTAACTCATATTATTAGCCATATTATGCTTATATGATCGATAGAAAGACAATCACTATACTTATTACTCTTATTATTATCTACCTAACTCATATTATTAGCCATATTATGCTTATATTATCGATAGAACGGCAATTACTATACTTATTACTCTTATTATTATAAATCTAACTCATATTATTAGCCATATTATGCTTATATGATCGATAGAACGACAATTACTATACTTATTACTCTTATTATTATAAATCTAACTCATATTATTAGTCATATTATGCTTACATGATCGATAGAACGACAATTACTATACTTATTACTCTTATTATTATCAATCTAACTCATATTATTAACCATATTATGCTAATATGATCGATAGAACGACAATTACTATACTTATTACACTCACTATTATCAATCTAACTCATATTATTAACCATATTATGCAGATATGATCGATAGAACGAGAATTACTATACTCACTACTCTTAGTATTATCAATCTCACTCATGTTATTAGCCATATTATGCTTATATGATCGATAGTACGACAATTACTATACTCATTGCTCTTATTATCATCAATCTAACTCATATTATTAACCATATTTTGCAATTATGATCGATAGGACGACAATTCCTATACTTATTACACTTATTATTATCAATCTACCTCATATTATTAGCCATATTATGCTTACATGATCGATAGTACGACAACTACTATACTCATTGCTCTTATTATTATCAATTTAACTCATATTATTAACCATATTATGCAGATATGATCGATAGAACGACAATTACTATACTCATTACTCTTATTATTATCAATCTAACTCATGCTATTAGCCATATTATGCTTATATGATCGATATAACGACAATTACTATACTTATTATACTCACTGTTATCAATCTAACTCATATTATTAGCCATATTATGCTTATATGATCGATAGAACGACAATTACTATACTTATTACTCTTATTGTTATCAATCTAACTCATATTATTAGCCATATTATGCAGATATGATCGATAGAACGAGAATTACTATACTCACTACTCTTAGTATTATCAATCTCACTCATGTTATTAGCCATATTATGCTTATATTATCGATAGAACGACAATTACTATACTTATTACTCTTATTATTATAAATCTAACTCATATTATTAGCCATATTATGCTTATATGATCGATAGAACGACAATTACTATACTTATTTCTCTTACTATTATCAATCTAACTCATATTATTAGCCATATTATGCTTATATGATCGATAGAACGACAATTACTATACTTATTACTCTTATTATTATCAATCTAGCTCATATTATTAACCATATTATGCTAATATGATCGATAGAACAACAATTACTATACTTATTATACTCACTGTTATCAATCTAACTCATATTACTAGCCATATTATGCAGATATGATCGATAGAACGACAATTACTATACTTATTACTCTTATTATTATCAATCTAACTCATATTATTAGCCATATTGTGCTTATATGAGCGATAGAACGACAATTACTATATTTATTACACTCACTATTATCAATCTAACTCATATTATTGACCATATTATGCAGATATGATCGATAGAACGACAATTACTATACTCATTACTCTTATTATTATCAATCTAACTCATGCTATTAGCCATATTATGGTTATATGATCGATATAACGACAATTACTATACTTATTACTCTTATTATAATCAATCTAACTCATATTATTAACCATATTATGCAGATATGATCGATAGAACGACAATTACTATACTCATTACTCTTATTATTATCAATCTAACTCATGCTATTAGCCATATTATGGTTATATGATCGATATAACGACAATTACTATACTTATTACTCTTATTATTATCAATCTAACTCATATTATTAACCATATTATGCAGATATGATCGATAGAACGACAATTACTATACTTATTACTCTTATTATTATCAATCTAACTCATATTATTAGCCATATTGTGCTTATATGATCGATAGAGCGACAATTACTATATTTATTACTCTTACTATTATAAATCTAACTCATATTATTAGCCATATTATGCTTATATGATCGATAGTACGACAATTACTATACTCATTACTCTTATTATTATCAATCTAACTCATATTATTAACCATATTATGCAGATATGATGGATAGAACGACAATTTCTATACTTATTACACTCACTATTATCAATCTAACTCATATTACTAGCCATATTATGGTTATATGACCGATAGAACGTCAATTACTATACTTACTACTCCTATTATTATCAACCTAACTCATATTATTAGCCATATTATGCTTATAAGATCGATAGAACGACAATTACTATACTTATTACACTCACTATTATCATTCTAATTCATATTATTAACCATATTATGCAATTATGATCGATAGAACGACAATTACTATACTTATTACTCTTATTATTATCAATCTAACTCATGCTATTAGCCATATTATGTTTATATGATCGATATAACGACAATTACTATACCTATTACTCTTATTATTATCAATCTAACTCATATTATTAACCATATTATGCAGATATGATCGATAGAACTACAATTACTATACTTATTACTCCTATTATTATAAATCTAACTCATATTATTAGCCATATTATGCTTATATTATCGATAGAACGACAATTACTATACTTATTACTCTTATTATTATAAATCTAACTCATATTATTAGCCATATTATGCTTATATGATCGATAGAACGACAATTACTATACTCATTGCTCTTATTATTATCAATCTAACTCATATTATTAACCACATTATGCAATTATGATCGATAGAACGACAATTACTATACTTATTACACTTATTATTATCAATCTAACTCATATTATTAGCCATATTATGCTTATATGATCGATAGAACGACAATTACTATACTTATTACTCTTATTATTATCAATCTAACTCATATTATTAGCCATATTGTGCTTACATGAGCGACAGAACGACAATTACTATAATTATTACACTCACTATTATCAATCTAACTCATATTATTATCCATATTATGCAATTATGATCGATAGAACGACAATTACTATACTTATTACACTCACTATTATCAATCTAACTCATATTATTAACCATATTATGCAGATATGATCGATAGCACGACATTTACTATACTTATTACTCGTATTATTATCAACCTAACTCATATTATTAGCCATATTATGCTTATATGATCGATAGAAAGACAATTACTATACTTATTACTCTTATTATTACCAATCTAACTCATATTATTAACCATATTATGCAAATATGATCGATAGAACGACAATTACTATACTTATTTCTCTTACTATTATCAATCTAACTCATATTATTAGCCATATTATGCTTATATGATCGATATAACGACAATTACTATACTTATTACTCGTATTGTTATCAATCTAACTCATATTATTAGCCATATTATGCAGATATGATCGATAAAACGAGAATTACTATACTCACTACTCTTAGTATTATCAATCTAACTCATGTTATTAGCCACATTATGCTTATATTATCGATCGAACGACAATTACTATACTTATTACTGTTATTATTATCAATCTAACTCATATTATTAGCCATATTGTGCTTATATGATCGATAGAACGACAATTACTATACTTATTACTCCTATTATTATAAATCTAACTCATTATTAGCCATATTATGCTTATATGATCGATAGTACGACAATTACTATACTCGTTGCTCTTATTATCATCAATCTAACTCATATTATTAACCATATTATGCAATTATGATCGATAGGACGACAATTACTATACTTATTACACTTATTATTAACAATCTACCTCATATTATTATTAGCCATATTATGTTTACATGATCGATAGTACGACAACTACTATACTCATTGCTCTTATTATTATCAATCTAACTCATATTTTTAGCCATATTATGCAGATATGATCGATAGAACGACAATTACTATACTTATTATTCTTATTATTATCAATCTAACTCATATTATTAGCCATATTGTGCTGATATGAGCGATAGAACGACAATTACTATATTTATTACACTCACTATTATCAATCTAACTCATATTATTGACCATATTATGCAGATATGATCGATAGAACGACAATTACTATACTCATTACTCTTATTATTATCAATCTAACTCTTGCTATTAGCCATATTATGGTTATATGATCGATATAACGACAATTACTATACTTATTACTCTTATTATAATCAATCTAACTCATATTATTAACCATATTATGCAGATATGATCGATGGAACGACAATTACTATACTCATTACTCTTATTATTATCAATCTAACTCATGCTATTAGCCATATTATGGTTATATGATCGATATAACGACAATTACTATACTTATTACTCTTATTATTATCAATCTAACTCATATTATTAACCATATTATGCAGATATGATCGATAGAACGACAATTACTATACTTATTACTCTTATTATTATCAATCTAACTCATATTATTAGCCATATTGTGCTTATATGATCGATAGAACGACAATTACTATACTTATTACTCTTACTATTATAAATCTAACTCATATTATTAGCCATATTATGCTTATATGATCGATAGTACGACAATTACTATACTCATTACTCTTATTATTATCAATCTAACTCATATTATTAACCACATTATGCAGATATGATGGATAGAACGACAATTTCTATACCTATTACACTCACTATTATCAATCTAACTCATATTAATAGCCATATTATGGTTATATGACCGATAGAACGACAATTACTATACTTACTACTCCTATTATTATAAATCTAACTCATATTATTAGCCATATTATGCTTATATGATCGATAGAACGACAATTACTATACTTATTACTCTTATTGTTATCAATCTAACTCATATTATTAGCCATATTATGCAGATATGATCGATAGAACGACAATTACTATACTTATTACTCTTATTATTATCAATCTAACTCATATTATTAGCCATATTGTGCTTATATGAGCGATAGAACGACAATTACTATATTTATTACACTCACTATTATCAATCTAACTCATATTATCGACCATATTATGCAGATATGATCGATAGAACGACAATTATTATACTCATTACTCTTATTATTATCAATCTAACTCATGCTATTAGCCATATTATGGTTATATGATCGATATAACGACAATTACTATACTTATTACTCTTATTATTATCAATCTAACTCATATTATTAACCATATTATGCTTACATGATCGATAGAACGACAATTACTATACTTATTACTCTTATTATTATCAATCTAACTCATATTATTAACCATATTATGCTAATATGATCGATAGAACGACAATTACTATACTTATTACACTCACTATTATCAATCTAACTCATATTATTAACCATATTATGCAGATATGATCGATAGCACGACAATTACTATACTTATTACTCGTATTATTATCAACCTAACTCATATTATTAGCCATATTATGCTAATATGATCGATAGAACGACAATTACTATACTTATTACACCCACTATTATCAATCTAACTCATATTATTAACCATATTATGCTTATATGATCGAAAGGACGACAATTATTGTACTTATTACTCTTATCATTATCGATCTAACTCATATTATTAACCATATTATGCTAATATGATCGATAGAACGACAATTACTATACTTATTACACTCACTATTATCAATCCAACTCATATTATTAACCATATTATGCAGATATGATCGATAGCACGACATTTACTATACTTATTACTCGTATTATTATCAACCTAACTCATATTATTAGCCATATTATGCTTATATGATCGATAGAAAGACAATCACTATACTTATTACTCTTATTATTATCAATCTAACTCATATTATTAACCATATTATGCTAATATGATCGATAGAACGACAATTACTATACTTATTACACTCACTATTATCAATCTAACTCATATTATTAACCATATTATGCAGATATGATCGATAGCACGACATTTACTATACTTATTACTCGTATTATTATCAACCTAACTCATATTATTAGCCATATTATGCTAATATGATCGATAGAACGACAATTACTATACTTATTACACCCACTATTATCAATCTAACTCATATTATTAACCATATTATGCTTATATGATCGAAAGGACGACAATTATTGTACTTATTACTCTTATCATTATCGATCTAACTCATATTATTAACCATATTATGCTAATATGATCGATAGAACGACAATTACTATACTTATTACACTCACTATTATCAATCCAACTCATATTAATAGCCATATTATGGTTATATGACCGATAGAACGTCAATTACTATACTTACTACTCCTATTATTATAAATCTAACTCATATTATTAGCCATATTATGCTTATATGATCGATAGAACGACAATTACTATACTTATTACTCTTATTGTTATCAATCTAACTCATATTATTAGCCATATTATGCAGATATGATCGATAGAACGACAATTACTATACTTATTACTCTTATTATTATCAATCCAACTCATATTATTAGCCATATTGTGCTTATATGAGCGATAGAACGACAATTACTATATTTATTACACTCACTATTATCAATCTAACTCATATTATCGACCATATTATGCAGATATGATCGATAGAACGACAATTATTATACTCATTACTCTTATTATTATCAATCTAACTCATGCTATTAGCCATATTATGGTTATATGATCGATATAACGACAATTACTATACTTATTACTCTTATTATTATCAATCTAACTCATATTATTAACCATATTATGCAAATATGATCGATAGAACGACAATTACTATACTCATTACTCTTATTATTATCAATCTAACTCATATTATTAACCATATTATGCAGATATGATCGATAGCACGACATTTACTATACTTATTACTCGTATTATTATCAACCCAACTCATATTATTAGCCATATTATGCTTATATGATCGATAGAAAGACAATCACTATACTTATTACTCTTATTATTATCTACCTAACTCATATTATTAGCCATATTATGCTTATATTATCGATAGAACGGCAATTACTATACTTATTACTCTTATTATTATAAAAATAACTCATATTATTAGCCATATTATGCTTATATGATCGATAGAATGACAATTACTATACTTATTACTCTTATTATTATAAATCTAACTCATATTATTAGTCATATTATGCTTACATGATCGATAGAACGACAATTACTATACTTATTACTCTTATTATTATCAATCTAACTCATATTATTAACCATATTATGCTAATATGATCGATAGAACGACAATTACTATACTTATTACACTCACTATTATCAATCTAACTCATATTATTAACCATATTATGCAGATATGATCGATAGCACGACATTTACTATACTTATTACTCGTATTATTATCAACCTAACTCATATTATTAGCCATATTATGCTAATATGAGCGATAGAACGACAATTACTATATTTATTACACTCACTATTATCAATCTAACTCATATTATCGACCATATTATGCAGATATGATCGATAGAACGACAATTACTATACTCATTACTCTTATTATTATCAATCTAACTCATGCTATTAGCCATATTATGGTTATATGATCGATATAACGACAATTACTATACTTATTACTCTTATTATTATCAATCTAACTCATATTATTAACCATATTATGCAGATATGATCGATAGAACGACAATTACTATACTTATTACTCTTATTATTATCAATCTAACTCATATTATTAGCCATATTGTGCTTATATGATCGATAGAACGACAATTACTATACTTATTACTCTTACTATTATAAATCTAACTCATATTATTAGCCATATTATGCTTATATGATCGATAGTACGACAATTACTATACTCATTACTCTTATTATTATCAATCTAACTCATATTATTAACCACATTATGCAGATATGATGGATAGAACGACAATTTCTATACCTATTACACTCACTATTATCAATCTAACTCATATTAATAGCCATATTATGGTTATATGACCGATAGAACGACAATTACTATACTTACTACTCCTATTATTATAAATCTAACTCATATTATTAGCCATATTATGCTTATATGATCGATAGAACGACAATTACTATACTTATTACTCTTATTGTTATCAATCTAACTCATATTATTAGCCATATTATGCAGATATGATCGATAGAACGACAATTACTATACTTATTACTCTTATTATTATCAATCTAACTCATATTATTAGCCATATTGTGCTTATATGAGCGATAGAACGACAATTACTATATTTATTACACTCACTATTATCAATCTAACTCATATTATCGACCATATTATGCAGATATGATCGATAGAACGACAATTATTATACTCATTACTCTTATTATTATCAATCTAACTCATGCTATTAGCCATATTATGGTTATATGATCGATATAACGACAATTACTATACTTATTACTCTTATTATTATCAATCTAACTCATATTATTAACCATATTATGCTTACATGATCGATAGAACGACAATTACTATACTTATTACTCTTATTATTATCAATCTAACTCATATTATTAACCATATTATGCTAATATGATCGATAGAACGACAATTACTATACTTATTACACTCACTATTATCAATCTAACTCATATTATTAACCATATTATGCAGATATGATCGATAGCACGACAATTACTATACTTATTACTCGTATTATTATCAACCTAACTCATATTATTAGCCATATTATGCTAATATGATCGATAGAACGACAATTACTATACTTATTACACCCACTATTATCAATCTAACTCATATTATTAACCATATTATGCTTATATGATCGAAAGGACGACAATTATTGTACTTATTACTCTTATCATTATCGATCTAACTCATATTATTAACCATATTATGCTAATATGATCGATAGAACGACAATTACTATACTTATTACACTCACTATTATCAATCCAACTCATATTATTAACCATATTATGCAGATATGATCGATAGCACGACATTTACTATACTTATTACTCGTATTATTATCAACCTAACTCATATTATTAGCCATATTATGCTTATATGATCGATAGAAAGACAATCACTATACTTATTACTCTTATTATTATCAATCTAACTCATATTATTAACCATATTATGCTAATATGATCGATAGAACGACAATTACTATACTTATTACACTCACTATTATCAATCTAACTCATATTATTAACCATATTATGCAGATATGATCGATAGCACGACATTTACTATACTTATTACTCGTATTATTATCAACCTAACTCATATTATTAGCCATATTATGCTAATATGATCGATAGAACGACAATTACTATACTTATTACACCCACTATTATCAATCTAACTCATATTATTAACCATATTATGCTTATATGATCGAAAGGACGACAATTATTGTACTTATTACTCTTATCATTATCGATCTAACTCATATTATTAACCATATTATGCTAATATGATCGATAGAACGACAATTACTATACTTATTACACTCACTATTATCAATCCAACTCATATTAATAGCCATATTATGGTTATATGACCGATAGAACGTCAATTACTATACTTACTACTCCTATTATTATAAATCTAACTCATATTATTAGCCATATTATGCTTATATGATCGATAGAACGACAATTACTATACTTATTACTCTTATTGTTATCAATCTAACTCATATTATTAGCCATATTATGCAGATATGATCGATAGAACGACAATTACTATACTTATTACTCTTATTATTATCAATCTAACTCATATTATTAGCCATATTGTGCTTATATGAGCGATAGAACGACAATTACTATATTTATTACACTCACTATTATCAATCTAACTCATATTATTAACCATATTATGCAAATATGATCGATAGAACGACAATTACTATACTCATTACTCTTATTATTATCAATCTAACTCATATTATTAACCATATTATGCAGATATGATCGATAGCACGACATTTACTATACTTATTACTCGTATTATTATCAACCTAACTCATATTATTAGCCATATTATGCTTATATGATCGATAGAAAGACAATCACTATACTTATTACTCTTATTATTATCTACCTAACTCATATTATTAGCCATATTATGCTTATATTATCGATAGAACGGCAATTACTATACTTATTACTCTTATTATTATAAAAATAACTCATATTATTAGCCATATTATGCTTATATGATCGATAGAATGACAATTACTATACTTATTACTCTTATTATTATAAATCTAACTCATATTATTAGTCATATTATGCTTACATGATCGATAGAACGACAATTACTATACTTATTACTCTTATTATTATCAATCTAACTCATATTATTAACCATATTATGCTAATATGATCGATAGAACGACAATTACTATACTTATTACACTCACTATTATCAATCTAACTCATATTATTAACCATATTATGCAGATATGATCGATAGCACGACATTTACTATACTTATTACTCGTATTATTATCAACCTAACTCATATTATTAGCCATATTATGCTAATATGATCGATAGAACCACAATTACTATACTTATTACACTCACTATTATCAATCTAACTCATATTATTAACCATATTATGCTTATATGATCGATAGGACGACAATTATTGTACTTATTACTCTTATCATTATCGATCTAACTCATATTATTAGCCATATTATGCTTATATGATCGATAGAACGACAATTATTGTACTTATTACTCTTATCATTATCGATCTAACTCATATTATTAGCCATATTATGCTTATATGATCGATAGAACGACAATTACTATACTTATTACTCTTATTATTATGAATCTAACTCATATTATTAGACATATTATGCTTATATGATCGATAGAACTACAATTACTATACTCATTACTCTTATCATTATCAATCCAACTCATATTATTACTCATATTATGCTCATATGATCGATAGAACGACAATTACTATAC